>NC_053115.1:25827331-25939831 GCF_010015445.1 Perca fluviatilis
CCATATTTGGATAGAAGAGAGGTTCAGCTTTCCTTTGGGTGTGACATGTTGAAGTTAAAACCCACACACTAAAAAATACTGGGCTGAAAACAACCCAAATTGGGTTAACCTCAACCCAGTTCCTGGTTCAATATAGGACAGAACACATGCTGGGTTGTTTTGACTTTTTGAGTTGGGTTGAAATTTTAACCCAGTATAAGGGTTTCTTCGCCTAACCAAAATCTGGGTCATTCTGACACCAATGTTGGGTTAATGCAACTCATTACTGGGTCAGGCCCACCAGCCCAAATATTGAGTTAAATTGAACCCCTTGTTGGGTTGATATTTGACCCATTCATTTAGTTATTCTTTAATCTATGAAATTCCTATATTTTTAATAATAATAACCGACAATGCATACACTTCATTAATGTCACTGATTTTATTGAATAATATTTTATTTACTCGTTTATAGAGAAAAACTGGAATAACATTAACAAGCCCAATTCCCTTATCACATGAGCGTTTCCAAAAAAGAAACGCATGGGGCCACATTACCCCTACCTCATTTCAAAATGTCTATCAAATAACTGGACTAATACCAAGCAACAATTATTAACAATAATTCATTTCCTCCTTATATTCCTCCTAAATATTAGAGAGAGAGAGAGAGAGAGAGAGAGAGAGAGAGAGAGAAAAAGAGTGCTGGAGGAACTGCTAAGCAGAGAAACACTGCTTTGGGAAATTGATATCAAACACATAAAAACATTTGAAACAAACATGTACAGCTTGGACAACGCTGTCCTGCTCCAGGGCCGGCCCACTGAGAACGGTGAATGCCTGAGAGCAGCAGTCCTCGCCTCCCAACACCAGGGTGCAGGGGTATGGCCTGGTCTGCTCTGCTGCCTGAAGGTACTCCACCATGTTTGTTCCGACCTGCAAATAATAATAATATTCCATGAATAAAGTACTTGAATGACAAAGACTCTGACCAGCTGACAGCTAATGTTTTCTAACAGATTTTTCTATTACAAGACCTGCATCACTAGATCTAAGGGCTGTGTGAGTCTAGGACTACTCACAGGCTTAAAATCGATGAAGGCCTTCATGGCGTCGGACACTGTAGTCCTCACTGTCTTTCGGCCCATCCTGGAGACTGCAGGTGGCATCAGGCTTGGCAGAACCATCAGGGCAATTTTCTTTGGAGCCTGTAAAGAAAGAAAATAGTTTGACATAAGAATTATCATAGTTTATCGGATTAGTAGTTTATGGCTCGAAAAATGCACAAATCCAAATATAGAAATCTAAAGGTTATGTTGATGTTATAGTTTCTACCTTGTGACAAAGACTCTGTCTGCACGTGGGGCTCTCCCCCCCTGTCTGCACGTGGGGCTCCCCCCCCCCCTCCCCCATGTAGTGGTATTTCTACAATCAAAGTGTGTTAACTACACTTAACACAAATTACTTTGTCAACAGAATGCGTGCTTCGCTATTAGCTGTAGCTAGCGATTAGCATTAGCGACCTTTTTAAAACGTTATAATACCTCATATCATAGTGAATTTGTCTCGTGATTTTCCCCAGACACACACATAAATGGGTATAAAAGCACTGTTTATGTGTCACTCCCTCAGAGAATTAGAAATATTCTCCATTTAAATCTTAGGTATCATGCTACAATATTAGCCAACTGAACTTGCGCTAGCCTTGTAGCATGAATCCATAGATATATCATTAACCATTAAAAAGCAGGTCAACATTTTAACAGTACATAGTCAGATTTATGATTAAGTTACACATGCTGTCCAGCATGTGTAACCATATTGGGTTACTTTTAGTAACCCAATATGGGTTGAATAGCCTATAGGCCTACATAATACAGGGTTAAACAGCCTCAACCCAGTGGTTGGGTTAATAAAATAACTCAGTATTTTGCACAATAAAAATAAAAAAAGAGCAGATTGTGCATTAGATATGAATCTCATTTGAACTCATTAACCCCGTGCACGTGCTCCATGAAGCCACAGACGGTTACAGGCGCCTTTGATGAAAGCTTGTCAGTTGTCACTATGAATTACAAACAACACCGTTTTTTGCATTTTCGTCATGAACCACAGCTGTAACAAAGACCGACACTTGAGACGCTTCTTTGATGCGATTCTATCACCACATGGCGGACAGGCTTCTTTTTCTTTACGAATGGAAATGAGGCGCCTGATCCCGAGGCTTCTGTGTTCTGTTAATAAAAAGCATAGCATATTTAGACGAACGCACGTGGACTGTGTACAGAACTCAGCTCAACACTCATGTGCTGGCGAGTGCGCGCATTGATTTACAAGCTGGTACGCGCTTGTTTTCAGCACCACGGAGAGAAACAACACCCCCCTCAACCAACAAGAAATAAGACACCCAAAAAAGCAAATAAATAGTTTTTATTCATCTGGTTTGGACTGTGCATATCTGGACATCCACCGTTTAGCGTTCTGCTGTTAGTTGAGCTTCCCCTAAAACCCTGATGACATCACCAGCTCAGTTTCTGAGGGAAAAGTGAGGCAATGACTGGTGACAACATCATTTGCTCTGTGTCAAAGGTGTTCGACACAATCAGACTTTATTGCAGACACGCATTGCTAAAGAGGGCACTGCTCCTGAATGTCTTTTCCCTTGTGGGTTTTTCTTAAAGTAGGCTAAACTCGCTTTATATGCCACTGACAGAAACCTGTGAATGTTTTAAGACAGCAGTGCTGATCTATAGCTTCGTGTCTGCGTTAATACAAGCTGATATAAGAGTGAGAACTTGGTGTGGACGTATGTCAGACATATGAGCGCCGTGGGCGGGTGTCGACGTGTTTGTAAAGTGGGGGAAGGCAGAGGGGAGCGCAGCGCTTCAGTGTGTGGATATGCGGATATAGGTGATGGTTAGAAGAGATGTAAGTGGCGTCGGCCTCAGCTCTCCAAAGCTGTTGGATGGGGGAGGCGTGGCGCACTCTGCCCCTCCAGACCGAAAACCACCTGTATGGATGACCAGTCCCTTATCGTGATCAAGCCCCGCTCGTCCGCCAGGCACAAGGGCAGCAACGCGACTGACAGCCGGGGTTATGCCGAGCTGGAGCGGGGCGTCATGACGGTGGAAAACATGCTGGAGGACCCCGCCGTGCTCTCGGCGCCTCACCTGTCGGTGGATCGATATGAGCGCGGTCGGCAGGGATGCTGCGAGAGGGTGGTCATCAACATTTCGGGTTTGCGCTTTGAGACGCAACTTAAAACTTTCAACCAGTTCCCAGACACGCTGCTGGGGGACCCCAGGAAAAGGATGCGCCACTTTGACCCACTGAGGAACGAGTACTTCTTCGACAGGAACAGACCAAGCTTTGATGCCATCCTGTACTACTACCAGTCCGGGGGGCGCATACGGAGACCTGTTAACGTCCCCATTGATATTTTTTCCGAGGAGATCCGGTTTTATCAACTCGGAGAGGAGGCCATGGAGAAATTCCGTGATGATGAAGGTTTTATAAAAGAAGAGGAACGCATACTGCCCAAAAAAGATTTCCAAAAGCAGGTTTGGCTTTTGTTTGAGTATCCCGAAAGCTCTGGACCAGCGAGGGGAATAGCCATAGTTTCAGTGCTTGTTATTTTGATTTCAATTGTTATTTTCTGCATGGAAACTCTGCCGGAATTTCGGGATGAGAGAGACCAAGCCACAGTGGCACCCGCTGCCAATGGCACTGATCCCTACGTGCCAAGCCCGTTCACAGACCCCTTCTTCATCATTGAGACCCTGTGCATAATATGGTTCTCTTTCGAATTGCTGGTCAGGTTTTTCGCCTGCCCCAGCAAAGCTACCTTCTCCAAAAACATCATGAATATCATTGACATCGTCGCCATAATCCCCTACTTTATCACTATGGGCACTGAGCTGGCCGAGAGTGAAACCAACGGCGGCCAGCAGGCGATGTCCCTCGCCATCCTGAGGGTGATCAGACTGGTGAGAGTCTTTCGCATTTTTAAGCTGTCGCGTCACTCAAAGGGACTTCAGATTTTGGGACAGACCCTCAAGGCCAGCATGAGGGAGCTCGGCTTGCTCATATTCTTCCTTTTCATCGGAGTTATTCTCTTCTCTAGCGCGGTTTACTTTGCAGAAGCAGACGACCCCTCTTCCAGTTTCACCAGCATCCCAGATGCGTTTTGGTGGGCAGTGGTCACCATGACCACTGTCGGATATGGAGACATGCATCCGGTGACCATTGGTGGGAAAATAGTGGGGTCTCTGTGCGCAATAGCAGGCGTGCTGACCATTGCCTTACCCGTGCCAGTGATTGTGTCCAATTTCAACTACTTTTACCACAGGGAGACTGATGGAGAGGAGCACCCACAGTACGTGCACACCAGCAGCTGTGAGCACCTCCCCTCGGAGGAGCTGAGAAGGTCCTGCAGTTCCTCATCCCTCAGCAAGTCTGAGTACATGGTGACAGAGGACAGTGCGTTCAAACAGCCTAACTTCACCACGGAAAACAACCAGAACTCCGTCAACATCAAAAAGATCTTCACAGACGTGTAAATGAACCCCATAATGGATCATTTATGGAGCATGAAGACATAGTAGCTATAATAAATAAATAAATATATATATATATAGCCAATGTAATCAGTCTATATCTGTGAATGAACGTGCGTAAATGTCCGTTTTAACAAGTCCATTTAATGTTTTTTTTTTTTTTAACGTAAGCAAACGAGAAATACCGAGTATATCTATTTCCAGTGTAGATTCATATGTTATAAGTATTTCTCTGAGATCAAAAAGTATTAATATGACTCAAAAACATTTGTACTGGAAAGGTATTTATTTTGGCTCAAGCGGTTAGAAAAAAACATTTAATGAACACGTAAACGGCTTGTTAAAACGGATATATTAGCAGAGTATTGTGCCACACGATGCCTACATATCTTGATGTAAACGCGAAAGTTGTTAGTGTTCATGATTTGGATACACGTGTAGCATATAGTCTACTATAGTGAAAAACGACGTCTTGTGCTTCGTGGAAAGAAACTTTTCATTGTCCAGTAATGTAATGACTAGACTATGTTAATTTATATAGCCAGAAGCCTGTATAGGTTATATTTAATATCATAACCTGTCGATATGTTGGTCTCTGGGTCTTGTTCACATGATTATTCAGGTATAACACAGAGTGGTGTCGATGGGAAAGCTTATAACGCATAACAATGAAATCGAGCTTTATGGTAAAATTGTATTTTTATTCAGAACTGCCTACTTATATTAAATAAAACGGAAATTAACTGACCCCGACTCAAAATGTCATTCTAACCTTATACATTACTATTATTATTTCGTCCAAAGCGAGCAGAGGGGAACGTGAAATATAAAAAGTGTGAGTAAGCGTGATTTGAGGTAATGTGCGCTCTAACAACAAGATGAAAAGAGCGTGGATGAAGGGAGGGAGAGCGTGCAGAACGCCCCGCCTCCTGCTCGCTGAGCCCACCTTGTGATGCAGTCTCCATGACGACGGTGGTACCCAGTCTGATGTTACCATGGCATTGTATTGCATTTTCACACTTTTTCACAAGACTTTCCAAAGGTGGTTAATTATCACATTTTGTCCTTGGAGGGGGGAAAGAGGCAACATGTTATTTTTTTTTTCTTCTTCTTTTTGTTGATATGATGTTAAATATGTTGAGTGCCATTCAACCGGATGACTTTAACATTCTGCTTCATGAGGAATCATAGACAAGTTGAAGGATCTGATGGGACAACATTTCACTGGAATTGTACCTCGTAAGACTTTATGTGACAATTAAAAATTGATTGATTGATTGAACTAGCAATAATTTAGCATGCATGGCCTCAGGCAATGAGCTGGAAGACCTGTAGAAATATAGCCTATAGGGGAAAATGATGAAAAGCTGTAATCAGTGCAGCCACTCTTGTGTTTCCCTTCACTAAAACCACCTCAGCTGCTCTGTGAGCTTCATTCTCTGAGTTGGCATGCCAACTAGGTCTGACGTCAGCTACCTTTCATCGTCTCCAGCAGACATGTGCACGTGTGCTATGTGATACAAAGTGGCTGACTTTTATAATTGTTAGTGCTGCAACCAATGATTATTTTCATTATAGACTCATCTATTGGTTATTTTATCAGTCCAATAATTGATAATTTAATCTATAGCCTTTATGTTATAAAATAGTGAGAAAAAAGGTGTTATAAGTTCCCAGAGTCTAAAATGACGTCTTTAAAGTGATGGTTCGGAGTAATTCACCCTAGGGTCCTTTGCACCATGACCTCGAGCCAAACACCCCCCCAGAAGCTTTTTTCACCTGGGTCTAACATTGGGAGAGTTAGTGTAGAGAGCTAGCAGCTGAATAGCTAGCGGGCAGGACCCACGCTTGTATTAAACCACTAATATGCCCGAATGATACCAAAGGTCTACACTAGTATATATAGGTTATGCACTCATAAAACGATGGATTGGAAAGTTTGTAAGTACACCAGAAGTTTATGTAAATAACACTTGCCTGCTGGCTTCTGCTCTCTGCTGTTGTTGTTGCTGCTGTGAGACGAGTGCTTAGGGACATCTACAAATTACAACACCGAAAAGAGATGCAACAAAAATATTTTTTAATTTAACTTATTTTTTTAAGTAAGTGCTGTAATATAACTAGCAGGAGACAAGTAATAATTGAGGTAAGTTTGGAGACATTACCTTATTTAATCATTAAATTAATACATATTTTTGTTGTATCTCTTTTCGGTGTAGTAATTTATAGACGGCCCTAAGCACTCGTCTAACTGCAGGTAGCAACAGCAACAGAGAGCAGAAGAGAGCAGGCAAGTGTTCATAAACTTCTGGTGTACTAAATCCCCCTTTTATAGAGATAACCTATATATACTAGTGAACTTTGGTATCATTCGAATATTAGTGGGTGTTTTAGAAGATACAAAAGTGGCCATTAGTTGTACGCTACTTCTCCATGTTGAGTAAAAAGTCTATTCATTAATCCAAGCTTTTTTTCAACCATCACTTTAAATGTATTGTTTTGTTCAACTTAAAGTCCAAGTGTTCAGATTACAATGACATAATCAGAGAAAAGTAGCAAACCTTCACTTTGGAGAAACTGGCAGCAGAGAATGTTTGGCAACTATTTTGATCATTAATTATCATTTTGATATCATCATATCATTTTTTTCAAGCAAACATGCCAATAAATGCTCTATCAGTTGGTTATTCCATTAATGAAATATACATTTTAGCTCCAATTATTTTATTTTATTTTGTTTTATGGAGTACCAGTAATTAGGTGTGCTTTCTGATCAGCACAATGTTCATTGCTATTTATTACTGTATAATCGATATAAGAAGACACATTTGTTCAGAATTCAATGGTAATGAATGTTTTTAGAAACTACTGTCTGTATCATTAAGTAGTTTAAATGATGTTGTATTGCTGCTGGGCGGTAGGTTTAGTGGTGTTGTTTTTGAACTGAGGCTTCATCATTCTGAACATAGCTCAGTGCTACTCTCTAGTGGATCAACTGAGTTATTACTTTTGGGAAGGAGTTTGATATTGAGCTTGTGCTCATTGTATTTAGCCCCTTCCTTTTAGACTTGATCAGTCTTGAAGATTGAATATATTATTGTGCCTTTTATAATCATAGTGGTATCCAATTTATAATGTAGGCCGCATTTTGTTCTAACTGCCTTAGACTTTCTGAGCCCTTTTTAACAACTCAAAAACATACCAACATTGTTTTATTAATTTTATGCTTTTCCTGATTTTATGGGAACTGCTTATGAGCACAATTTTGAACTGATGACGTTTCAGAAGTCTGCCAAAGAAAATGACCCATTTCTTTTGTTTGAAGCCTCAGGGACTTTAACTGTAAAATATAGTCCTATACAATGGATTTTCGTATGCTCCTATTTGTGATTGGTGTTGACAATACTGTTTAAGCAGCACTACCCCTCCCAAATACCAAATTTGTCTCTTACTGATATTTTATAACAATTATTTTCTACGGGTCCTCTTGCTACTGTACATTTCTTTCTCTGAATATTTCTTTGCCATATAAATACATCTGTTCATGCATAGCTCATATTACATATAAAACATGTTAATGATGTCCTCCTTTGGTTTAATAACAACGCCTAATGGTCATATTTAGTCATCTTCATCAAATGTGCAAGGCCCTTTGTGACATAGCAAAGGGTTACCACTTCAATACTTATTTAGGTATTGGGTTTTATTCAGGTCAGAATAAAAGAAAATATGCATATTGAAGAAAAGGTTGATTTTTGCAGTACTTGATTCTGTGAGACTCCAAACAATGAGGGAGGAATAATGTTTTGTTCCAGACTCTGCCATGTGATTTGTCACGCAGGTCAGGAAACTACCATAATTCCACCTAGAGGCTTTTAGTCTGACCCACAATTCTTAGGTTTCCTAATTCCCAGTAGGACAAAGGGAAAGCCGTTTGTAAGCTTGAGTGCTGAAAAACTTCTCACTCAAACTCAACATGACAGCACAGAAGTTGACGTGAAGGTTGCTTTAAATTCACTTTCAGCTGTTACAAAGCAAAATCCACTTCTAGAATCACACGACAGCTCATGAAGTCTTTTCTATAAAGCAACATTTTAACAAAATACTTAAGACAATGAACTTAACAGTCTTCTATAATATAATATAATATACTCGCAGAATGGTTCCAGTAACATGTTGCATGATTTTCTATAACCCACTTCCATATTCATAATACCGTATACTGGACATGTAACTTCTAATTTGCCATGAAAATAATTAGGTTGAGTTCAGGTTAAGCATTTGTTTGGATAAGTGTATTTTCTTATGGTAAGATTTGGGCCTTGATGACAATGATTTAAATGTCTAACTTCAGAAACTGCCTCTTTTAGTAACGTGATCCAAATTTGGGTGGTGTATACAAAGACTCTACATACAAACAAAAGCACCTAAGAGAGATAAACACAACATTTGAATTAGAACATATAATATGACCATCCACATTTATAGTCATTTTTAAAGTGAAGCAGTTTAGCATTGAGTTTCACAGATTTAACCCTTCGTCCACTTAATTTTACTGGCAGAAGGTCAAAGCCCATGCGGTCCACAGTTTCAGGTGCTCTGCCTCAGAACTGCTGAGTGGCTTTGTTCCCTCTGTCCCTACTGGAATTTAAGTCCTTCTTCAATGTATTTTTAACCAGGGGAAATGTTACCCAGCGCCATTAATCATCTCCCACAGAGTGCACCTGCAGTTCAGCCTGTCTTGTTCTGGCTTGTGGAGAGGAAAGAATCGCATTAGAGTTGAACTTGTTTGACTTAATAGACTGAGATATTGTGACCTCATGAGGAGATCAATGCTGCTTTTACAGTATTTGAATAAATAGAAGAATATTTCACTTAATTGTTTATCAGGAATGCTGAAAGTTATTACACAGCTTTAATTACCAAGACAATGAGTCCACATTTCTTTCAAAATTCAGGACCATGTATTTCTTTCATTAAATTCTTTTCTTGACGTGTCCCTTTGTTCCATGTAGAGCTGGGTATCAAACTGCAGTACCAAAAGTACCAAAAGCTGGCATTGAAACTACATTTATCAATATTTCTGCCTTAACAATGGAAGGGTGTTCGTCAGCTCTACTGAGTGTTTTTGCATCTTTTAGCTCAATGTTTTGGTTTGCTGGCCTGCAAACTGTGCTCTTATTAATCTTGTTTCCAGGTGCAGCAGGCAGCCGTTTTCAGCAAAAATCTGTGATAGGCAGATCGCAGTATTAAGAAAGAGATTTAAAGCAGGATGGACACTTTAATGTGTCTGCTAGTTTTAAAATGTGTCCTAATGTCTAAGTGTGTGTGTGTGTGTGTGTGTGTGTGTGTGTGTGTGTGGTACGCATGGATGCACTCTGCTGAGGGATCCTGGTCATTGAAGAAAGTAGTGGATAGAACGTGCATATGAGCTTGCATGCACACAAATGCACACAACAGACGCAGGAAACCGCAAACAGTCAGCTCCGCAGCTGGTCCTCTCTGATACTGCAGCTGCAGGCACATATGAGGAGTCCAGGATCATGCTCAGTTGAAGCTGGGGGGGGGGGTAGAGGGGACCCTGGGCTTCCCCTCTCCTCTCCTCTCCTCTCCTCTCCTTGGTGTCCTCATCATGCCAACATTCCCGACATGAGGAGTGATGCCTCTAATGATAAAAGGGTTTTTCTTTGGGCCTTTGGGGTGGGGGGGGGACTACGCACGGCAGGAAGCATGATCGGTCCGCGTATGGTAAAGGCAATTCTGTGTTACCTTATTTGACAGAAATCTATGCATTTCCCTGTTATTTCTGACAATTTGATAAACAAACATGTATATTATGCTTGAGTAAATTAAATCCCAATTAACAAAACTGGTTAAAAAAAAAAAAATTTAAATAAATCACCAGGAGTCCGGTTCAGACTCTGGAGATCAATTTGACATTAGCTCTTAGATTAAAGTTTATTTTCTGCTTGTTCAACGTTTTTTTGGTAAATTGCTCTGAAACACATTGAGAGGATTTATATCACTATTTTTATTCTCACTTCTTTTTATTTTGGTGCTGATGATTTTTCTTTGGGGCTGGCTAAAACCTTTTTGGGGGGCGCCAAAAAATCCTCTATGCAGGAAAAACCCTGGATATGCAATGTTTGCCAGCAGAGGTGCCTCTTGTCATCCTTGAACTTTACCAACGCATGACACATCGGTGAAGGGAAGAGGGGAAGGAAGTGGCTAAGCCCGGTGCAGTTATTCACAGCTCTGCACATTTTTTCCCCTTGCTCTGATGGTATTTTTATGTGGTACAGTATTTGCCTTAAAACTGTAACTCAGCGCTGCCAAAAATAGAAACCATGAGACATATTGCCATTTATTTCTCTGGGTGCCATTCATCCATCTGCTCTTTGGAGAACATGTAATGGCACTCTTGGGGCTATTCATAAAGTTAATTCTTCTGCGTCGAGACTCTATGTTCGGGGCTTTCAGTGAGAGAAAGGAAAGCCCAGAAAGTATGTCAGAGAGAGCATATATTACACCCACAACCCTTTTCTGCCCTGCAGGGAAGACGTACTAAAGCTAACAATGAAACCAGTTTTCATTCAGGCAACATATGCTGGAAAACATGTACAAGTTGCGGATCTGTGAAACAAGGAAGAAAATCATTCACACATTTTACACTTTTTCTACCCACTAATTCATTTTTTACTAATGCAGCTGACTGCAGGAAAATGAAAAGTGCTTTGTCATCGTGCTGTAACTATACCTGAAATATCCCAGCGGCACCAGAGACAGCAGGTGTGATGTCACTGCTGAGCCTCCTCCCACTGCTGCCCCTATAGAGATGGTCTCCGTAGCAACCAAATGAGGCTGAGCAAAAGATTCACCCAGATACAGTGAAAATGCTGACTTTGGACGTTTTCTGTGCTTTTTGGCGCTTTCAAAGAGTCTGATCATCTTTACCTTGAGGGACATGATTAATATTTGAGGGAAAAGTCAGATGTGTTTGGTGATGAGGTAATGTGATCCTGGAAACTGTGCAGCCCTGGCTCATCCCTCAGGTCTCCTGTAAGCGTCTGCTGGGTCCAGCAGCAGCAGCAGACTGCAGACCAGACTGCTACATGAGGCTGAGGGAAATATTTTGGTTCCTCAAGTCACTGGCAAACAAAAAGCCGAGGATTACATCCTCACAGTGACACAGTAGCTGTTACTGTAAATCTCATAATGTGCATCTGTGCTGCAGCAAACAAACACTGCAGCCTATTCTTCCACCAATGTAGTAAAGCAGACCTGAATATGCTTGGTGCTCATCCTTTTAATGCCAAATTATTTGTTGCACTTTCTAAAACATGAAAAGGGAGCAAAATCCAGGATTTGCTAAACTATTCAGGGGTGGAGCAATGTGTTGCAATAAGTCACTGCAGCATGCAATGCATGGGGTCAAAGCTTATTGTCAGACACAATCAGCCTCCTTTTTCTACTCTCACCCTCATATATCATCATAGATATCATATTTCCAGTATGACCTTGGTGTAATTTAACCTGAGTGTTCCTGAAGAAAGCACTTACCATGGCTTGAATTTCTCACTTATACAGGCACATTGTGTAGCAAAGCATAAGGGTATCCCTGCAACATTGACACTGACTCACTCACTCACTGACTGACTGACTGACTGACTGACTGACTCATAGTTCTTCCCTTCAGCATCAGTATTGCTCACTGAATTGAATTAAGTCACAATTTTATTGTAATTTTGCTGCTGTCAGTATACAAATAAAGAAGCCGTATATTAAAGTGTGGGTTTGTTTCAGCCAAATGTTGCATGCTGTAACTTTTGACTTGCAGGCCAGCAGCATGTGTACACAGACACTGTTATAGGGTGGAAAATGTCCACAGGTAGCGACTGGTATTCTGCAAACCTATGAGTTTAGATAGTAAGCTAGTGCAGCGGGTGTGTGCGGACTTGTGAGGTTATCTCGGTAAGTGAGATGCAGCTTGGCAGTATACCGCAGCAGCAGTGTCCTTGTGTCTCTCCTGGTGTCTGGCTCTTTTCCAGTGTCTGCTCTCATCCTGCTGCTTCTCAATCTGATGAGCACGACTCACTCCCTTTTTTCTTCTCGTCCCTCTCTTTGCACAATGTTCTCTCTTCCCTATCCCTCCCTATATTTATCTCCATCCCTTCCTGTCTCTGCCTCAGATGTACTGTTTGCTCCAGGGACACAGAGAAGGACACAGGGAGCTGCATTGCTATACATGTGTGTACCTGAGCCACTCTTTTTCATTTCTTGCATCCTCTTTCCGAGCCTGGTCCTGTTGGCTGTATGTCCTGTATAACTGGCCTCTTTTGCAGCGCACCACAGTTTCTCTCTCCTGAGCAGTGATACTGCAGTGACTCATCTCCCAGAGGGTCAAAACAATTGAGTTTCAGTGGTGATGCATTGGGGGGAAAATAAGTGTTTAGCACTAAGGTTGTGTGATTGCCAGATACATTGATGACTGGAAAAAAACATGGTGGGAAATACAAATTTGTCAGTATAGATAGGATTTTAGCATAAGATTCTCATTGAATATGTTGATGACTTTGCATTAGAGAATTATCTAATGAGGAAATATACACAGGTGAAAGTTGCCTCATCATATATAGAAGCAGAAAATCTGTTTTAATGCAGCAGCAAATCAAAGAGTAGACATGATATGGAGAGCTTATCTGTTCCGTCTTATTGCATTATATTGGCCAGTGAGTCCGCTGGTAACAGGAAGTGTGTGTGTGTGTGTGTGTGTGTGTGTGTGTGTGTGTGTGTGTGTGTGTGTGTGTGTGTGTGTGTGTGTGTGTGTGTGTGTGTGTGTGTGTGTGTGTGTGTGTGTGGTGTGTGTGTGAGTGTGTGAGTGAGTGAGTGAGAGAAACCTGTGGCTGCTGCAATGCAGTATCAAAGAGCAAGGAGACATCCAGTGTTTTTAAAAAGAGCACTGCCCTCCAGGGACCGAGCTGAACAGTACTGACACTTGCCCTTGATAAACCTGGGGACTTTGGGTACAGCTAATTTTACAGTGATTTTCTAGTATTTTTCTAGTGACCAACTTTTAAAAAAACGATAAGGAATACCATAGAAGGGAGTGTGACTGAGTGTAGAACCTCAATTTTTGTACAAAAATGAGACTGTTCTTCAGGCACTCTTGGGCAGAGCATAGTCTGCCATATTGGTTTAAAACGCTGACCGGTTTCAACCTCAAAGGCTCTTGTTTACTTATTCTTTGATCAAATAGTTTTTACATGGCTGCCTGTGTTTAGACATTGAACATTAGAGAATGTTGCCTCTTGTTTAATAAAAAAAGGGTTTTATAGAAAATATATTTGTCAAAGTAAAGTATCAAAAAGTATACTTTAAGGTAAAGTTTTGGTAATGGTACCAAAGCTCAGCTCCAATATAGGTACTAGTCATGGCCGGATGAACCTGTTAAGGGGGCTTTACTGTTGGGCTTCTACTGACCCCCCCCCCTCCTGCCGCCTTCTGAGCAATGTGCAAAATGTACCCTGGCGACACCTCCAGTCCTCCCATGATGGAAAAGTACTTAATTTGTGTTTGTGGTAATTTGATTAAACACATCTTGATTTGAAACACAGTGTCTCACTTCAAGACAGCATCGGTTGATATTGTCCTCTCATGGTGCAAATACCATGAGAGATTTGCAATCAATCCAATTACCAAATCCAGTTGGCATGTAGTGAAACTGGGGCCTTTAGGCTTCTTTAAGGATCCGGGACCCTGGGGCAGTTTCCTGCTTTACCCAGTTGGCAATGCAGCCTTGGTACTAGTATTGAAATATTTCAAATGAAAGCTTGCATCAACTGTCTGGTCAGATTCATAGTTTACTTACTCTTTGAACTGATACCATAGTTGTTGATCGAGATCAAAATTTAACAAATTTGAGGCATCCTTATGGCCCTGTGGCTAAGATGCAGCATTTTACCGCAATGTCCCTGCATGGTTCCGGCTGGAGATTTCTAATTATTTACCTTTCCCTCTCATCACATTTCCTGTGTCTCTACTACTAGTAGTGATTCTATACAAAAAAAGGCCAGAATATCAAAAAGTATGAAACGTTTTACCAATTTGAGACTATTCTTAGAGGGAAAGTTGTTACACAGCTGCTTGTGCTTAGTCAACATTCAACATTTGAGAAGGTAAGCTTCTTTTTATTAAAATGAAAAAAGTTTAGCTTTTTGGTAGAAAAACATGTTTATGTGTCTTAAAGGAAGACACTGTACTAGTAATGAAAAAAACTTGAATGTAAACTGCCGTGTTTTTCATGAATGTTTCTGTAATCGTTTTTGTTCCACTAGGCGGTTGAGAAATTACTTGTCGTTTAACTCGTGGCTCAGTGATAATGACCCTTCAGTTTCTCAGTCCAAAACGAGTCCTGAAATCAATACCTCTTGGAAACAAATTCATCGTTGTCACCCTCATCTACACAATCACTCATTTTCACGTCCCCATGTGATTAGAACATGTACAGCATTTAGAGTGCTGGGACCCTTCTCTTTTAATTAAAGCAAGCCAGCTAATGCAAAGTGAACTGAGCTTTAGAGTCTGCATTAACAGTCTTTGTAATAGGCCCCCGTCTCATAAATAATGGCTGTGCTGTCATGAGGAACCTGGGAAAGCCATTGAGAGATAGTGAGAGGCAGAGTTAGGATGATTTCCGGTTTTGCCGTTCATTCCGGTGTATGAGCTCAAACCGCTTTTGATTTATACAAAGCAGCTGAATTGGCATTTGTCATTATGACACATTCTGACAAATAAAAAAATAGCCTACATCAGCAACCTGTGCCGATGGCATCACAGTGTTAAATCTAACTTGTATTGCACGCAGTATTGGGCAGTAGCGTTACTAGTTTAATTACTTTTCAATGGCATTGGTGTTTTCTAAATCAAATAGCTTTTTCTTTAGTCATGGCATAGAGATGCATTACCGCTACCAAGTGGACTGGAGGCGCTACACTAATTATGGGCTCTCTCTGTCTGATTGTAGGTACATCTCAGTTCTCTTAAATTGCATCCCCGGATCCTCCACTTGCCTCCCTTTCTCACGTCTTAGTCCATCCCACCGAGAGACGCGAGGAAATCATGGGAGGAGAGAGGAATCGAGCAAATGTGTTTGAGAGGGATGAGATGTCCTTTCCTCTCAAGCATCACATTAATTAGTCAGCTGTTTGGGCGGAGTTAACAACCCTTTTAGCTTTACAGCTTCCGGGAAGGCTGCTCTGGTGTATCCTCGATCATAGCTCCTCGGAGATCCCTCCTCCTTCGGAGTGAGGAGCTATCAAATAAGAGATGCACCTAGTGTCCCACTCGGGAGTGGCTGCTGACTTAAGTACAACACCCAGTGGTAAAATTGGGTGGTCCGGTCCAGTGTTTGGCTTAATATCACACCGGTTTGAAACATCGGCCCAGGCCTAGTGAGAGGTATCTAAGTGTCTGGCAGCAGAGACAGGCAGACAGACAGAAGGTGACGAGGCTGAGAGCCGTGGTGGTCTCATGTCTGGCAGAAGTAACCTTGGCAAAGCAGAGTCTCACACAAATCATTCCGCCCGCCTCCCCCCACCCCCGTTTCTCTTTGTTCACCTCCTCCCATTCACAGCCAAGGGATTCCCGCTGACCTTTGGCTTCTCTGGAGGTCCTTTCTGGCCACGGTGAATTCATTCCCAGTCTTTATAGCAGGTAGGGGATTTACTATCGATCACTTTGTTTTTCTTTCTGAATATAGCAGAGCACAATGATGGAGGTTCTGCTCTATTTCTGTCGCCCTCCTATCTATTATTGATGAAGCTTTGTTGCCAGGAAAGGTTACAAACATAACTGCTGTAACAAGAGTTACAGAAATTAAACTCATGTTATTGCCTCTGTATATTCTAAAAATTTCAGCAATAAAGCTTGGGAAAGACACCTGAATGAGAAAGACGTCCCCACAGACATGCATTGTTTGTGTGACAATGCTATTGAATAATCACGCTGAAGTATTTTCCAAAAAAACTACAGTCAAGTAAGTTACTGTACTTGTCTGTTAAAACAGTCATTGTGTTAGTTACTCAACCTTGTCTCATCTTGCTAACTACAATAAATGCTTATCTGCCGATAGTACTTGGCATTGGCAAAAAAAATGAAACCATCTGACCAACAGCGGTGCTGCTGAACAATTCTGGAGATGTGTTGCCCTTTAATTTGCCCACACTGCAGATAAGGTAAGGAGTGGTAGGCTTCAGTGCGGATGGAGAGCGCGTTTTTTCGCCCTTGCATTCTCCATCACCAGCACGTCTATTGGTATGCACAGCAGCGCCCGAATGCAGGTTTGACAAAGCTTTATACACGAGCGGCCACTGCTGACTACAGAAATCTTTCACACACAAATATTTCACCTACAAAACTTCACGTCCAGCCGAGTTGAGACCATGCAGAACCAATAAAATCCACTTTATATTCATATGTGTGTGTGTGTGTGTGTGTGTGTGTGTGTGTGTGTGTGTGTGTGTGTGTGTGCGCGCGCGGGGCTCTGGCTGAGTGTAGGCTAATTGCCTAATCTTATAGCCCACTACATAGGGCGAATCTTTAATGCATGTCGTCTCAAGTCAGTGTCTGAAGACGCTGCTCCGCTCACCATGTAGGCTATGAGGAGGAGACTCCCAGAACTGTCTGTGCACTAAACGCTGGGACGCACTTGACTCCACAGGAGCGTATCTGCAGCTCAGACACTGCTGTTGTTTCATGTGGCGGGCGCATGCCTAGATAAGAAATATTAAATATAAATATTTATTTCTTATCTAGTATGTATGTAAATTGGATTTGAGTGACGGCAGATTTATTCACACACTGACATGAAAAGAGGACGTATTATTGATATGTCCCAGAACGCGTCTAATTGTTAAATCTTGCTAATAAGATTTATCTATTTATTTATTTATTTTTTTTTTAAAGCCCTCTCCCTCCTCCTCGCCTTTTCCCTCCCTTTGCAGATGTTGCCTCTCGATCTGAGCACCTTTTCAGGATCATTTACCTTTGCGGCTGTCTGCAGCCACAGCTCGCCACAAAGTCACGCTGGCGTGGAGGGGAGCAGCGGAGGCAGATCATTCTGCTGATCCCAGCACCTTTGCTTATTAAGGGAAGCACCAGCACCTCCTTGATCGGTTCCCTCCTCCCTTTTTTTGCCGATCGCCATCCCACGACAGCCTAACCGGAGGAAAGGAGCCGGGGAGGGGAAAGCGAGGACACACCCGCACATACTACTGTAGGCTACCCGGTGTAACACGGCGAGGATGCTGCTGCAGACAACATGAGGTGAATAACATCGACTGCCCCAAATTGGATTTTTTTTTTTACCCGCTCTGAAGACAGAATACCTGATTGTCGTGGCTGGTTATTCACCTTCCTACCAGTGTTCAGCAGGAGCATCAACTCACATCACATATGAAAAAGATGTCTGCAGGTATGAAGATCAAGATGAAGCAGCTTACCTATCATCTCTGATTTTGATTATATGTGTGTGTAGAAGTCTTGGTATTGAACTGATTTGCACCTCACTGGAAAACGTGATAATAGGCAATAAGCCTGCAGTTATAGATTTGTTGTATGTTTCATATAAGGATTTTATTTAGTAAAACTGTGCTCCCACTCTGTGAGTGGAGATGATGTAGTGATGTGATACAGTTTTTCTCTTGGAACCTATTTCCTTCTACGGATCAATTATTTATAGATGTTTTTGAATATTTCAGAGACAGGCACCATTTCAAGACTAAAATGCTCCAACAAAACTAAACTGAAGTCAGTTAATATGAGGCGTGTGCGTGTGGGCTTGTTTGGTACAGCAGTAAATCTTAAAAGTGTCTCGTACATTAGTGTTTGGACTGCAGTGGTTTTCTGTGATATTCAGGATGCTGTCTGTATAAATGTGGTGCCTGCTGCATTGCCATATTCATGCATGGCCTCACTGCAAAAAGGTAGTCCCGTTCATCTCAGTGTGTTTTGGCCATTGCAGCAGATCAGTGTCCTAATTTATGAGCATATGTATGTTTTATATGCCAGTTAGCCACTGAGTTTACCTGCATTGAAGACATTTATATGCATTGTGGATGGCTTATATGCATATTCATTTGCCCGAGTCAGGAGCAGGAGTGTCATCCTCAAGTTTTCATGAGCTGATTCATTATTGCATCGATTGCCTTCTCACGACAGTATAACTTTACATAACTCGTATCAAATCTACTGACATCGTTGCAGAGGGTGGCTTCATTTCCATCTCTTTTCAGTTGTTTAAAGCGAATTCCTGACATCTCAATGTCTATATGTATCTAAACAGTAGAAGTATTGAGTGCTGAATCATGTCTCCGGTTTACCTGACCTTGTTGTCTGTCTTTGCTTCATCTTTCCTGCATGCAGTCAGATCCTAGGTGACATCCTGTGGCCGTCAGGTCTTTACGGCGTTGAGCCCCCACCCTCTCCTGGCCCCTGCCTGCAGTTCTCCAGGCTGCAGGACCCAGACTCACTGAAAAGTGCAGGCCTCCTCCCCCTGCAGAATGACTGTTGCCACAGGCGACCCCTCTGACGAGGCGGCTACACACCCGGGGCAGGACTACGACCCGGAGGCAGACCATGAGTGTTGTGAGAGGGTGGTCATCAACATCTCAGGGCTGCGCTTTGAGACTCAACTCAAAACCCTCTCCCAGTTCCCAGAGACTCTGCTGGGGGACCCCAAAAAGAGGATGCGATACTTTGACCCACTGAGGAACGAGTACTTTTTCGATAGGAACAGACCCAGCTTTGATGCCATATTGTATTATTACCAATCAGGGGGCCGGCTAAGAAGGCCGGTCAACGTCACCCTTGATATTTTCTCAGAGGAGATTCGCTTCTACGAGCTGGGTGACGAGGCCATCGAGATATTCAGAGAAGATGAGGGTTTCATCAAGGAGGAGGAGCGGCCTCTTCCTGATAATGAGTTTCAGAGACAGGTGTGGCTGCTGTTTGAGTACCCAGAGAGCTCAGGTCCTGCTAGGATTATTGCCATAATCTCTGTCATGGTCATCCTGATATCTATTGTCAGTTTCTGTTTGGAGACCCTCCCAATTTTCCGCAATGATGATGACGATATGCACAAGTCTCACTCGAAAGTCTATTCACCTGAGACCAATACCACAACCATCAGCTATACATCCACATACTTCACTGACCCCTTCTTCATCCTGGAGACTCTCTGCATTATATGGTTCTCCTTTGAGTTTCTAGTGCGCTTCTTTGCCTGCCCCAGCAAAGCAGGCTTTTTCGGTAACATAATGAACATCATTGATATTGTTGCTATCATCCCTTACTTCATCACTCTTGGCACAGAGCTCGCAGAAAAGCCTGATGATGGTCAAGCGGGTCAGCAAGCCATGTCTTTAGCCATTCTCAGGGTCATCCGCTTAGTACGAGTGTTTAGAATTTTCAAGCTCTCACGTCACTCCAAGGGGCTTCAGATTTTGGGTCAGACCCTAAAAGCCAGCATGCGAGAGCTCGGTTTGCTTATTTTCTTCCTCTTCATAGGGGTCATCCTTTTCTCAAGCGCCGTCTACTTTGCTGAAGCAGACGAGCCCGAGTCACAGTTCGAGAGCATCCCAGATGCGTTTTGGTGGGCGGT
Source organism: Perca fluviatilis (assembly GCF_010015445.1). Taxonomy (NCBI): domain Eukaryota; kingdom Metazoa; phylum Chordata; class Actinopteri; order Perciformes; family Percidae; genus Perca; species Perca fluviatilis. Next base: position 25,847,525 of record NC_053115.1, read on the forward strand.
GGTGTCCATGACAACAGTCGGCTATGGTGATATGGTCCCAACTACGATCGGTGGCAAGATCGTGGGCTCCCTCTGTGCCATCGCAGGTGTGCTGACCATTGCCTTGCCCGTGCCTGTCATTGTGTCCAACTTCAACTACTTCTATCACCGCGAGACTGAGGGTGAAGAACAGGCGCAGTACCTACAGGTCAACGTGCCCAAAGCCGATTCAGCTGAGGAGCTGAAGAAGAGCCGTAGCGGCTCCACCATCAGTAAATCGGACTATATGGAGATCCAGGAGGCTGTGAACAACAGCCGCGAGGACTTTCAGGAGGAGAATCTTAAGACGGCCAACTGTACGCTGGCAAACACAAACTATGTAAACATCACTAAAATGCTCACAGATGTGTAGTCATCTGCTATTTTCCTTCCGACACAGCCGGGAAATGTGGAGCAACTGGACGGGACATGTGTACAGCCTCCCACCTTACGTGTGCTGGAAATATCAAGGCAATATAATTCAGGACGTTGAGGACGATAGACAGTGAAGAAAAAAAAAATATTACAGAGACCATCCGCTTGCTCCTCGCTCATCCTGTCTTCACTTTTCACAACTTGCCCTTAAAACTCCTGAAAACTGTCAAACAGAGTGAAATTTCAAAATTTGCATTTCTGCATGGAGTTGGCTTTTGTGTGTCTGTGTGTGGCTGTCTAAAAATGTCCTGCTCACAACAGTAGCCAACGGTAGTGCACAAAAAAGGGAAAAACACAGCAAGTAAAAAAAAAAATGAAAAAAAGAAACACAAGCCCTGCTTTAGTCCCCCGTCCCTCTTTTCCCAAGGCACACTGCTCTGCCATGCGCTTTCTGAAGAGAATCTTACTTGCTCGCTACACATGCTGCTTCCTGGAGCCAATGTAACAAAACTGTCATACGCTCACACCATTTAGAAATAAGAGGATGTGTGAGCATAAAGCAAGCTCACTCCATCGCTGAAATGGCCTGTGGGTGACTTGTGACTAAGTTGGTGGTTTAGTACACCACGTTATTTCAAGGATGAATGACAGCCGTCGGCACTTAGCTTATGGTTCGACACCTTTTTTTCCCAGCAGACATCAGTATCTGATGAATGACTGAGAATGGCCTTGACTTTTCACTGCTTCGGTCTTACGTGTACTGTATGTATTGCAATGCAAGCTTTCCCCCTTCCATTCACCCAAAACTGGTCTTACTGCAGAGCTTTGAAGACAACTTGAATGTTTCTTCTCGTTTTGTTTTGTTGTTTGACACTGACAAACGCATATACACACACACACACACACACACACACACACACACACACACACACACACACACACACACACACACACACACACACACACACACACACACACACAAGCACGCAGTACCAATTCCAATAGATAGGTAGGTTAACTGTGACTTAACTGATAGCCGGTAGGTGCTGTTAGTAGTAAACATAGACAATAGATTAATGCATGACATTTTTATCTGAATGAGAATTTCCACTCATTTCTCGACTGCCACTTGCTTCATCACAACACTGTATATTTGTCTGTACACTGCCTTCTATAGAAATCCACACTTTAAAAAGGATGCCTGCAGGTAGCTGTTAAAAGAACCTAAAGCTGTATGTTAGAGGATTTCTTAAGGAATAATCACAAGGCCAAATCCTACACAGGATGCGGTGTCCTCATCGATATTAACATTCCATGTAGAAGTCATTGCGTTAAACTTTTGCCAGGTCGCTGTGAACAGCTGAAGTGAAACTCACACTCTAGTTTTGGACATAAATCCCAGTCGCGGATGTGATAGACTTGGAGTGCTGTCTGTTTCACAGTTTGTCACACGATCACGTCCTCATGATCAAAATAGCAACTTTTAAGGACTCGTGTAGGCTATAGAATAACGCTTCCCCCCCAAAGCCTTTTTATCTGGATTTACGCTAGTGTTGCATGACCTCAAAAACATTCCTAGAAGCATGCATTTAAGGTCAAAGAAGCCAGACAAAAAAAGTACAATTATTACAATAGATATATGTATTTCTTATATATATATATAAAATATATGTATACAGGCAGGACACTTATACAGTACACATATACCTTTATTGGAGAATTAAAAAACTTTAAATAGCAATGTTAAAGAGAAAGCAAGAGCTTTTCCACAATGTGCAAATCATTGCCATGTTTTTAGTTTTAATAACAATAATAATTGTTCTGAGCACAGTTTCTATTTTCTCCTGTTTTAAAAGCCTGTTGAGAGTGCCAAAGGACACACTCTTACACGCCATTTCAAAAGCATATTCTTTGCTAGAGAGTTTTCCAGCAAACACACATTTAAATACAAAAAGTTTGCTTCACTTTATATAAAAATGCCTTCTGTGAACTAAGTGTTGAAAGGCACGGCAAAACTGTATCATCCCTAACCAGTCTTATATCAGAACGATTTATATTGGCGTTAAAATTGTCAGAATTGAAATGGAGTCTGGCTGTCCTCGAAGAAGTCTTTGATGCCATAAGCTCAATCTGTCTTTAAAAGTTGGCATCAGATGTGAATTAGGTTCTGATTTCAGGATTGTGTCCAGCTGAGATTAATCCGCATTCGCTCAACACTGCCAAGGAACATTCAAAGGCAGTAACGTCAATATGGGAAGTTAATTAGCAGCAGTGTAGCAGATATTGGCTAACCTAGGGGTCCTCTGACTTCACTCCTGAGTCTCTTGCCTTTCTTCATCTTTTCACAGATGTCTTAGGTAATTAGAAAGGTGATGGATGATCTGTAGCAAGAATTGTCTAAAAGAATTCTGTCATGCCAGGATGTACATCTTTATTCTTAGGGTTTCATTCTGCTCACTACAGTCTTTAACCTGCAGTAGCTAAATGTTTTTAAGCCATCGCTGCCAATATATGCTCAGGATGCCTCGTCCGACTGCCTGACATGAGGCTTCTGATGTCTCTCTGTCCAGATCTGTGTCTGCTTTCATGTATCTTAAAAGGATTTTTAGAGAATCTTAGAGAATAAACTGGTGCAGTTATATTTGTTGCTTTTCCAAAAGTAGCATTAAAGTGGATTGAGATGTTAAAATGGTCTGTAACTCGAGGTAGGACCAGATTAAATAGTTGTTTAGCAATATTCCCATAATCCTTTGGTGGAGGGGTCTGTGTGGAGAACACAGATGTTTGTTTAAAAAAAAAGAATGAACCTTAATGGACCTCCACAGTCCAACCAAGATCTTATTGATCATCATTTGAGTATTGATGTGGGTGTGTTGATGCACAGCTATGTAGGAGGTGTGTGTGTGTGTGTGTGTGTGTGTGTGTGTGTGTGTGTGTGTGTGTGTGTGTGTGTGTGTGTGTGTGTGAGTAGAGAGAGAAAGAGAACCACTGAATGTCATGGTCATGGTTGTACCGTTGCATTTATGCAAGATCCATTTGCATATATCTGTATATGTGAAAAAAACAACATATTTGTCTATGCATGCAAATGCATTGTATCTTATTGTCTTCATTCCATTTTTTTGCACATATATTTATGATAAATGTTACAGACACATGCAACATTTATCTGTTATGTTTGAAATTGGGCACGTCACTGTACCTCAGCCACATTCACTGTAGCAACTCCTAGTCTGGAGTTCACAATGTTGTAGTTGAATATCGACAGCTATTTCTGCTTAAAGCACAAAGACGAGTAGTATCATCCTCATCTGTATACCTGCAGATTTAATCTGTGAAATGTTTTTGAGTGGAAACAAAGTCGATTAAAATTATGTTATGTATTGCTTTATAGGGAGCACCACCGCCTCTAAAAACAAATGTCATCTCTCATGCTGAGGGACCCACCAGCAAATCCCCTCCCTGAGAAGGGTGCCCAACATTGAATACACTGAGAAATCTATGCAGAGAATGATTATTAGCTGGTAGTTGAGAAGGTTTAAGTACACATTTTGTTATGTTTTATTCCAGCACCAATTACATGTTGATCCTGAGAGCTGACAGCGCATTTGAAACGAACCTTTCAAGCAGAAGAGACACACTTTGCAATATTCTGCTGCTGTACGTCAAACACTCACATGTTGACTGAATGTGAATTAGAGCTTTCTGAACTTTTGTTTGTTTGAGCTGCGATGTCAGCTCTTTGAGACAAGGCTCCTACATAAAAAAACAAACTCATACATAGGGGAAATACATTAAGATGATCAATATGCAATCTGTATGCATGTGTGTTTGAGGACGAACGTTTTCTTTTAGTTTGACCCCCAGTGTATGACAGTGTGGCATCCACTGAAACAATATGTACAGATCTTCACTCCCCTCCTCCCCCATCCTCCCCCATATCATAGAGGCCTGAAAACATCCATCAATGTTGATACAGTGGATAATGGATTTTCTTTCTATGAAATGAAATGTGAGAGAATAATGTACATAATAACCAATGGATGATGGAGCGAAAACCATGTACTATATACTGTATGTGAAGTCTGGATTTAAAACGTAGTATTATCTGCACTTTACAAGACCAAAAGGACAATCTATGGACAAGAAAACGTCAAATAAAAAAATGCATATAATCCTTCCTAATGATCATAACCCTGACAAAGTAATATCAATAATGAAGCCAATAATAATTCAACTGAAATGCTGTGGTCAGTGTGTTTATTGTGTGTCACTTTATTCCCTAAATATAATGTGATTTTTAGTATGAAGAGTTGTTTTTCCAAAGGTTTCTCCAGCCTTCTTCCCTCCCATCACGTTGTTCACAAGATATTTAGTCAGCAAATGATTTGAGGAGCTAATTTTAGCCGAAGAGCATCTGCACTGATACAAAATGTCGTGAATCGATCAGAGGCCTCTTTGTTGTTATTCTTAGGACATCCAGCGTCTTTGTAGCCACGGGCAGTGGAGGACATTTTCAAACGCCTCCTGGTATCTTCAGCTTCTTCTTCCCTTTAAGTGCACAGTATATGCTCCCTGCAGTGAAAAGAGAGAGCAGGATGTTCTATTAATAGCCTTTTTGTTGGAGAAAGAGATGGGAGCAGGAGGAGGAGGAGGAGGATGAACGTGAGCAGAGGAGGAGACAGAAAGAAGGGTGGAAAATTCTTTCAAAAATCCTTTCACAATGAACTTTTCATGGTAGCACAGTGACAAAAAAAGACATTTTCTGCTTTCTTTCTTATAGGTGCTTTTTCTTTTTCAATTTATTTTTTGTTTCTTTCAGATCCATAAATTCTGCTACTAAAATTTGAGATAATACAAGCAGATGTAATATAGTCTACTGTATACTTCTTTGTGCTTAGGGTATATTATTTCTTCTTTTCATCTGTCACATGTAACACCTGCACACTCTTTCGAGGTAGCTGCTGTCTTGTCTTGCGCTATCTGCTATCTTTAGTCTGCTTGTGGTTTAACTACAGCTCTGCATTGCGAGCGGGAACACTTGGGGCCTCGGTGCTGTAGCTACATCTCTGCTGTAGTCATTAGACTTGCTTTGATCCAGCGATGCAGTGCAGCACTCTGCGGCTCGCTCTGCTGAAACCAGGGCAAACGGGGAGAAGCAGGCGGGATGGTGCAGCCCAACCAAGGGCACAGGCAGCTGGAACACAGGCCTGCTGCAGGTGGCCGCTGCTGCCTCTTGTTGTTGTTGTTGTTACGGAGGAGTGGGTGTGTGTGTTGTTTGTCAGGGATGGTAGCATGCCCACAGGAGCACGGTTGAGCAGTCATACAGGCTTGCACTGTGCTCACCATCTTGTAATTAGCAGGCAAGCACTGTGGGACTTGCTGCTAATCCAACAGGGCTGCCCTGGCACCAGGCCACACCCCCTTATTAGGAGGTGTTCAGCTTTTTACTCTCATTAACTTGTGCCCTGAAATCAGCCACCAGTCATCACCTGACAAGTCCTGCAGCGAGTCTGTTGAGTTTACATGGTTGCTTCTTTAGCATGCTTTAGCAGTGACTGGGTTCTAGTTGTTTGGTTTGAAGTGAAGGTTAAAATAATGGAGGTAGGTGTTCAGGTTTATTTGGAACCTTGTTTGTTCAGTGATGAGGAAAAATTATGAAGAAAGCATTAGTGCCCTCTAGGGGTGTTGTTGCAGAAGTGACACAATTTGTGTCTCAAGGCAAGGCAGCTTTATTTGTATAGCACATTTCAGCAACAAGGCAATTGAAAGTGCTTTACATAGAACATTAAATAAAGCAATTAAAACATTCATTAAAGAGAAGGAAAAAAAACTAAAATAGATTAAGGCAGGTCAAAAATACAAGAATAGAAGTTACAGTGCAGTGTGAGAAATAAATAGTGACTTGATTTAATAAAAGGCAGCGTCAAACAGAAAAGTCTTCAGCCTTGATTTAAAAGAACTGAGAGTTGCAGCGGACTTCCAGTTTTCTGGGAGTTTGTTCCCAATATGTGGTGCATAAAAAGTGGTTCTCAGTTTCTCTGTCACCAGTCAATGTGTCAGACAATGCGTTTGTTAAGAGTATACTCAAAATCAGTGGTGGAAGAAGTATTCTGAATCTTTACTAAGGTAGAAGTACCAATACGATAATCCAAAACTACTCCACTACAACTAAAAGTCCTGCACTCAAAATCTTGCTTAAAACTTTGTGATATTATTGAACGTCCATCACATACAAGCCATTGCCAAATGAATTGCTACAAAGCTAATTAAGACTATCAGCTCCACACAACTCTCTCTGTATTTCTCAGTATGGCTATGTTCACAAGATTGTGTCGTCTGGCGACTTTCCTGCGCAGAAGCTCGAGCGAAGATAATTACCTCTTCTGAAGAGTCCATCATGTTTTTTTAATCCTTCGTGTCGTCTTTGGCTACTAGCAACTGCGTGAAGGAAACAACATACTATAGCTTTAAGTAAAAGTATAGAAGTATTATCAAGAAAATCCAAGATAACAAAAGTAAATGTACTTATTATGCAGAATAATAGCTCCGTGAGTAATATGTTATTGTATTATTAGATTGTTAGCATTTTACTATTGTACCTGTTCTTGGTAGAGCAAGTTTTAACTACACACTCTGTAGTTTAAAAGGTCCCATGGCATGAAAATTTCACTTTATGAGGTTTTTTATCATTAATATGCGTTCCCCCAGCCTTCCTATGGTCCCCCAGTGGCTAGAAATGGCGATAGGTGTATCCTGGGTATCCTGCTCTGCCTTTTGAGAAAATGAAAGCTCAGATGGGCCGATCTGGAATCTTGCTCCTTATGAGGAACCACTAGTTTAATCAGGCTTTTTGAAAGCTTATACTGTATGGTTTTATGTAAAAGTCTTAATCTGAAAAGTAACTAGTAGCTGCAGATGTCAAATAAATGTATTGGAGTGAAAAGTCCCAAATTTCATTCTGAACTGTTGTGGAGTTCAACTATAAAGTAACATCCAATAAAAATACTCAGTATTAAAGTAAAAGTACCTCTATATTGTACTTAAGTAGGCTATAGTACGTGAGTTACCTTCGACCACCGCTGCTTCACCTTAAAACAATCAGGATATATTCTGCATAAATATGCAGGTTTTCATTGGTCTAATCCAGGGGTTCCCAAACTTTTTTAACTCAAGACCCAAGAGAGAAATTTAGTGTCTGCCCTGGACCCAAACTTACAAAAATACTTCATGAATTGCCATGACATCTGAATTTATAAACTACTGACAAAGAACACAACAAACCATGAATTGTTAATGCATATGAAATGTATTGCATTGCACCTCTCCACATAAACGCATCAAGGCCTCTCCAATGCATTTCGAATGGCTTCAATTGGCTTCTTCTATTTTAATTAGGAAAATTAATTCACATATCATAGCATTGTTATGCATTTTACCCTGCCGATAGACTGACAGTAGTGTTGGGTTTTCAGACACAATGGGACACATGTCCACGCCTGCTCCCTCCAGAGTCATATGGAGGATCAATACACTCATATAGATAGTATGATGACCCCATTGAGGATGTGTGAGAACAAATGCACACGTAGATGCAGAAGCACACACACACACACACACACACACACACACACACACACACACACACACACACACACACACACACACACACACACACACACACACACACACCCACCCTCCTCCTCCCCTGTGGTGGTGACAAATGGGTTAAGGTCAGCCAACCATGCGTCCCATCTCACAGGCGATGGCGAATCTGTGAAAGCACACACTGGACAGATGCTCCAGAGCTCATAAGCGCACACAAAACCAGGAGACATGAAGTAATATGAAAGACCAGACCAGCGTGGAAACGAGAAAATCCTCTTTTACATAATGACAAGGTGGGCTGAATAAACAAAGTGGGGAGAGGTCACAGGGAAACTTATCTCTGCAGGACTCGATTGCATAGTACGCGACAGCCCTCTGACCTGAGTTGTGGAGGGTTGGATCAACACAGAACCATCCTCGTGGTAGTAGTGAGTTTAATCTGAGTAATGGAAGCAGGTTTAGGCAATCCTGTGTCATCTGAGGCGAAGACATATGGAATACAAATGAAGCGAGTTCATGTTTAGGAGCACCGAGCCGTTAGTGCAGCAAGGTTAGAGGGTTAGTGTGGAGAGATTTATTAATGAAACGACAACAACAGCAGGCTATTGTTAAAAAATATTGCTAATAAATCACTGTTTGTAAAGAATTTATAGGTTGTAAGTAATGGCTTTGTTCACATTTAATGAGGGTTGTGAAAAATTCCTCTGGCTGCGGTTTATCTTCCTCCAGCATTACTCCTGATTTATTATTTCTGATAGTTTTTTACTTCAATAGGTGGACGTTGAAAAGTGTCTGGACCAAAAATCCATTTTTTAACAACTTATTAAAGGAATATTTAGACGTTTTTTTTGGAAATACTCTTATTTACTTTCTTGCTGAGAGTAGGTTTAGAAGATCAATACCACTCTAATATCTGTATGTTCAGTATGAAGCTACAGCCAGGAGACGTTAGCTTAGCTTTGCATAAAGACTGGAAACAGCGAAACAACTACCTAGCTGCTGGTTTAACAAGAAATAGTCTGGCACATAACCCCCCCACAGTAAAACCACAACTTTACATTTTGGATTTTGGTATCGGTAGATGGATTTAGTTACATTTAAACAGATAACTGTTTCCCCTTTTTCCAGTATTATGCTAAGCTAAGTGAACAGCTTCAAATTGAATGGATAGACATGAGAGTGGTATCTATAATCTTCTCATCTAACTCTCAGAAAGAAAAAACAAATGAGTGTATTTCCCAAAATAGGTGTATGACATTCATCACTGCATTATTACCAAGATTTATCACAACCTGCAACCCAGAAGTAGCTCATATCGATGGCTTATAACAAGTAGGCAATATGAGGGGGTAAACCATCCCCCTTGTATGCAAAATGACCCCCCCACCCCACTCCATCCCCTAGTAGCAGAGGGAGTGCAGGTGCAGAAGGGTTGTTTAGTTGAATGCGTTAGTCTAGTCTGCCTGAATTATTGATCCTTTATCTGACTGAGGTTTTTGCAAGTTAGAATCCATGGCCTGACCATTACGCTGAAATATCAGTCGCCCAACTGTGTATTGATAAATCCATGGTGCTGTCCGTGGTGCTATCAGACGGATTTGTAATTGCGACTTTGTTCTTTTTCAAATCCGTACCCCCTGTTAAAAATTAACAATTGCCTACTGCTTATAACAACTACTGCTTGATCAATAAAGCATCGGTAAATTAACTATTACGAAACGTAAAAAGATTCATATGCTTTATTCAAAAGTGCTACAAAAAGTCTTATTTTAATTTAAATTATTTATTTCAGGCTCATTTTTTTAAGTGTATTTACCATTTGAATACCACAGTAGTCACAAGGACTTCATCATTGTGTCTTGGCCACAAATGCAGCATATAGAAATGGCATAAATGGTGTGTTAAGTCAAAATGTGGAAAATGCATCCTCACTGCTGGATACATCTGGTGGAGGCCATTTCTAAAAAGCAGACCAGGGAAAAAATGTCACAGGCTTTAAATATCCTGTGTAGGTTAATATTTTATCAACATCTGTCCCAGGGCCTCTCCCAGTTTGTACATTCCACTTCCAAGTCTGAGATTGTGCACAGAGCAGGAACGGCAAATCTGTAATACTTCCACTGCATTTTGTTTGACTTCCCTCCACCTTCTCCTACCTCATGTATGGTGGTTCTGTTGCGAATAATTGTGCTTACTGCTTATCAGTTATGTAATGCATGCTCTCTTTATAGAGAACGTTATCACGGCTGATATGAAACACTGTCTCATCAGAACGATTAGAAGAGAGGGAATCATTCTGAGAAAATTAAATCTTGATAAAACGAGGACATTCAAGGGTGTGTGTGTGTGTGTGTGTGTGTGTGTGTGTGTATTGTTGTGTGTGTGTGTGTGTGAAAGAGTGTGTGAGAGGGGAGGTGTTATGGTGAATGTGTCCCACTGTGTTCACGAAGCTTATTCATTATGTACAGGATGATCTCTTGATGAAGAGAGGGCCTCTTGCCTCAAACAAAGTGTCGTCATCACAGTGTGGATGACGCCGTGTTTAACCATTGACAAAGTATTACCTATCTAAATTTACAAACTAATTATTCTATGTTACACTAAACTAATAACATTTATTTATCATTAGTTTAATGTAACTAAACTGAAATTATAACATTATTAATTAATAGTACAAATACTGTATATATATATATATATAATCTCACAAAAGTGACTACACCCCTCACAGTTTAGTAAATATTTCATTATATCTTTTAATGGGACAACACTGAAGAAATGACACTTTGCTACAATGTAAAAGTATTAAGTGTACAGCTTGGATAACAGTGTAAATGTGCTGTCTCCTCAAAATAACTCAACACACAGCCATTAATGTCTAAACCGCTTTTATTTTAGGCCAGTTATTTCATGGATCTAGGATACTATGCATCCTGATAAAGTTCCCTTGGCCTTTGGAATTAAAATTGCCCCCCCCCCCAAATCCTCACATACCCTTCACCATACCCCCACATCATCACATACCATACTTCACCATACCTAGAGATTGACATGGTTTTATGTCGGTTAGCCTAATAGCTGGTTTGATTTGCATTGAGAGATGATTTTATGGAAAGTACCCCATGCCAATCTCTTGGTATGGTGAAGGGCATGTGATGATACATGTGGGGGGGGGGTATTTTAATTCCAAAGGCCAAGTGAACTTTATCAGGACGCATAATATCCTGGATCCATGAAATAACTGGCCTTTAAAAATAAAAATCTGCCTGCCTCTATGGGAATTTAACATAGGGGTGTACTCACTTTTGTTGCCAGCGGTTTAGACATTAATGGCTGTGTGTTGAGTTATTTTGAAGGGACAGCACATTTACACTGTTATACAAGCTGTACACGTAATACTTTACATTGTAGCAAAGTGTAATTTCTTAAGTGTTGTCCCATTAAAAGATGTAATGAAATATTTACTAAAATGTGAGGGGTGTACTCACTTTTGTGAGATACTGTGTGTGCATATATATATATATATATATATATAATTGTAAGTAAAATAAACATAAATCATTTAATTGTCAACAGTAAAATAACTTAAGTTTAATTCACTCTTTATTTTCCATTTATTAATGATGGTTATTGTGAAATGTTACCAAATAAAACATAAAAAGTGAAGGTCTGTGTCATGATGTAAGAAACTGGAGCTTCTTGTCTGCTGACATAATGGGGTTCCTGGGTGGAGCGTTCATGTCAGGTGCAAGCAGCGGGGAGGAGAGATAGTGAAGGAGGTTTAGCAGCTTGCCCTTATTTATTATTAATAGTTGATCAAAGAGAGTGATGCAGTAGAACGCTCTTGGAGGTATACAAAGCCTTAAAACAATGGAGGGAATTACGTGACAGTATATCATGTATGTTAATGCTACTTCTACAAACGTATAAGTATCATTTCAAACACAGCAAAAAAAGATGCATGTTGTTCAGTGATGTATACTGGAACATAGTGAGCTTATCAATGAGCTACCATTAACCCATTTCTTTTTTTATTTGTTAGACCCATACTAAAAAGTGTGTGAAAACCATTCCCATCACTTCTGCGATCTTAAAGATTTATAGCTGCTCTATTCTCCCAAAGCAGCCACAGCGCGGCAACAATGGCTGACAATGTTTCCCTGGATAAGAAGATACTCAGTGTTCAGAGTTGAATACCTGTCCGTCTGTCCGCAGTTACATGGCAGCAACCAGGGCTTTTTCAGCACCTTTGCGACGCATGCCGGAGTATCTATTTCCTGCACATACCAATACAACATGGAGGCTACACAAGGCAACCAGAGACCTCACGAGGATTCAGCACAAGCGTTTGGATGTGCAAAAATATTTTATAAGCCAAGAAATGTTGTTTCAGGAGAGCATAGGCTACTAGTAACAAAGATTTGCATGATGGGTATTGTGTGGTTTTTAGAGCTGCGCTCTGCTAATAAGGCATAAATTGGCCTCACATTACAAGGGAATGCATTATGTGGAAGGTAGATGCTGAATGTAATGTTAATTATCTTTGAGGAATAAAATAATTATTTACAATTACAATATTTACAATACAATTATTAGTTTACTATGTTCATTGTTGAATGAATATTGTATATTGGCATTATTATTATATTGGTCAGTGTCATCAACCAGGACCAGTTACTCTAGGTAGCGACACGCAGCGAAATTGTTTGCAGATTTATTTTTAATCGTTTGGTTGCCCTGTAACGTTTTTGTTTGTTAATTCTTCATTTATAGCAGGGGGTGTGTCTTAGAGCAATACTTACTACCTTAAAAATAATGCAGCTATAAAAGTGCAATAGGCTCATTAAATTTCCACTTACAGTACCAACAAAACGCAACTCATCCTGGATTAGCCTATCTGACCATTGCACATTTTATATGATATGCACATATGTATTAAATATTCTGAACTTTTGCACATTCCCTCATCAACATTTTTGCACATCCTACAAAAAACCTTACAGCCTTATTTTCTTATTCTAAAACATTGTACATACACTACTGGTCAAAAGTTTTAGAACACCCAATTTTTCCAGGTTTTTATTGAAATTCATGCAGTTCAATTTCTTATTGTACTCTGAAATGAAAGAATAGAACAAATGAACAATTTAAGTTAAAAAAGAAATCATGGAATCAATTTATAAGCCAAAATGTATTCAAATTGTTGACTCATCAAAGTAGCCCCCTTTGGCAGATATAACAGCTGAACACACTCGTGGCATTCTTTCTACAATGGAAATCAAATATTCTTCAGAAAGTTCTTCCCAACTCTGTTGCAGAAGTTCCCATAAATATGTGGCACTTGTAGGTTGCTTTGCTTTCACTTTTCCCTTCCCTGAAAACGCACCTTGATAGGTTAGCAAACATGTTTAGCTCAGCATTGGCCATCTAACATTAGCTTGCTTCTTGCTTTAGCCACGACCTACGGGAGGTTAACTTAGACTGTCGCTAGTTGCTATGAAAAGATAAATGAGCGTTTGTCCGTTTGCCCAACTTGTGGTTGTAGATTTACGCAATCATTTACGACCCGCTGGCTGCCACCAAGTTAATTATTAATGTTGGCTGTACTTGGGTGCAACAATGTTTTGAGTTTAGCAGGTGACGTATACTATGTTCACTAATAAAATGTTGAACTGATGGTGGCGCTAGATGGAAAGTCAGATGACCACCAACGTTGTTACAATTCATCCTGAGGGGAACAGGAATGTGTGTACCAAAATTGGGTGCCAGTCAATCAACTTTGACCTGCACTGCTGGCAGAAATTAATTGTAAACCACGTATTTGTTGAGATTCAATCCGGAGCAAAGTTTTAAAATTTGAAAAGAAATTCAGTCTGCAATCGAAGCATTGGCCCACCAAATCAGTTAAAAGTCATGATGAAGTAGTACAATAAGGGGAAGCTGCGTCTTTGTGATGGCTCAACCCAAAAGATACATCAATCTCATTGTTGATTTTTTTCTTCCACTTAAACTGTCAACCCCCTCTGACTTTCAACAAAGTGAACTAAATAGACAAGAGGAAGGGTAGAGAGGTGAACACACACACACACACACACACACACACACACACACACACACACACACACACACACACACACACACACACACACACACACACACACACACACACACACACACACACAGAAATATGATAGAGAGCCAAGCCAGAGCACCTGGCAGGCAGATGGACAGATTGAGGACTTTACTAGCGATGAGAAAAATGAGCCCTGTGCTGCATAAACAGAAGTTCACTTCAGTTATGGCTCGTTACCCTAATGGGGGGGATGGACAGGTAAGGGGAACAGAGTTTCTATTCAGAGATGGCAAAGAACTTAGAGGTTTCAAGTGACATAACTTATGTGAGGGTTGTGCGGATTGTGTTGCTGTTGATGCATTATTACAGTATTGCAGAATAAATGTAAGAAAAATGGGGATCACTGGACAAAAGCTACATTAACACGATGTGAACAGGGCGCTGTGTGAGGATTTGTTTATTTGCATGTTACTCAGACTGACCGAATCGATTGAAACCATGTTGTTGTTCAAAACATCTGTCTTGTTTGAGTAGTTAACTGTATCTGCCCTGCCTTCTGTCAAAACCTCTCACTTTATAGAGATTTACAACTGCTCCTTAAGACTCTGCCATTGCCTGTTGGGATATTTAATCTAAGAGGGTGCGTGAGTGAGTTTAGACAAGCTTCTTTCACCGCTGGATAACGAGGTAAATTCATGTTGATGCTTTTATACAGTATTCATATTAAGATAAGCCAAATAAAATGCAAAATTCATGTAGAAATTTATACACCTAGATTTTTAGACATTTTTTAAATATAAGCAGTAAAACTTATAAATGAAATGCTGCTATGATGATGATTTTGTAGTCACAGTGGTAGTGGTTAAAGTATTATTGTTTTTTTATTAGTGGTCATGTATTGCCCAAACCTTCCTAATCTCAATGCTGAAATCCTGGATTACATTTCACTCTTAAACGTATTCATTTTTTGTCCGATCATCATAGTTGAATATAAAAGAAAATGCGTCTAGGTTTACGTCTGACGCATCTCACTGATAATTCCTCACTATCATAATGTTTTGTACTCTACAACAGGCCATATGGGAACATGAGGAGGAGGCTCTGTAACTCGGGAGGCTTTGGATGAGCTCGGAGCGCCTGCAGCCATGGAACCTCCCTGTCCAACGGTGAGCAATGTTGACGTCAAAATAGTGGGTGGTGCATGGCAATCATCCTCCCTGTTTGACTGCTGGATGGAGAATTCTTCTTCTCACTGCTTGTGATAGTGCTTTGAAGGAATTGGTTTGTGTTACAGCATCTATCGGATGTTTTTGTGTTCTGACAGCAGAAAAACAGATGGATGTTTGCAAAAGAAACTGGAATTTAATCAGTTTGTTTAAACAACTGAGGATTGAAGTGTTAAATGTTGTGGCTGCTCGCCTCCTCCCCTACCGTGTTGGGTCCAAAGAGTCATCCAAGATTAGCACTTGCTTTTGATTAGTGAGGCTGGAAACAATCCAGACATTTCAATTAAGTCTGTAGTATTTAGTCCACACTGTTCATCTATGAGGGTGATTCTCCGGGCTGATCTCCTGTTTTGCATAATCTCCTTAGTGGAGTAACGGTCCTCAGATTCAGCTACAGGCCAAATCCTCCGTCCAAACAATGAAGGGAAGTGTGCACTCACGGTGGACAGAAAAACTATCTTTTATTAATCAAAAATGTACTGACTGACATTTAAAGTCCCACTCAAAAATGGGTTTTGCTTATTATTGCTTCACTTGGATGGTTGTGAGTGCAGAGTTTGAAGTTAGTTTTCACATTTATCTGCTTAAGAGGGAATGTTTCTCTGTGATCACCTTACATCTCAGTAGTTTAAGGTGTGTTTTTTTAATGTACAGTATTCTACTCAAGCTGCCTGGAACCTCAGACCTAAACTGCAAAATGTGTCTCTTTTTGAGAATTTAAATTGCAGAAATGTACTAATGCAGAAATTGGTTGCTCTCTCTTCAGGCTGCTGATGTTTTGGTGTATATTAGAATCTTGATTTTTCTGATTAAGTGATTGTTTTGGATTGCTGTTATTTTCATGGTTTTCATGGTCAACAACAACGCTGTTTGGTTGTTTTAAGTTACAGGTTGTTTTTAGGATGAAATCTTTTACATGACTGTGTTAGAAATGTTTTTATAAATTGCATTTCTGTTTAATTCATTCAGATTTCGAGGCCTATTTTGTGTTAGCCATCTCATGTTGTTTGTTATTGTTGTTGCTGCCTACCTTGGCCAAGGCAAGGATTTTTAATCTCAATGAGGCTTTAAATAAAAAAAATAAATGAAAAAAACAGACTCAAAGTGGGGACATGCAATCACATGGTCAGCCTCTTCAACATGGATGGATTACTGAATGGGACTACTGGGTACAGGCCCAAGGCCCCCCCTGGCCTTCACCTGCAAAATGTCACTCAAAGAGACACATACCGACCATGAAGACATGCAAAATGACTACAAAGAAACATAAAACAACTACAAAGACACACAAAGCAACTGCAAAGAGACACAAACTGACAACAAAGAGACGCAAAACCATTGAGAGATGTGTAACGACTACAAAGAGACACAAAGCAAAAAAGTATTAAATTGTCAAGACCATAGCTCCAAATTAAATAGAAATAATAATATATTTTAAACTAAATTTTTATTTTGATAAAACATTTATCAAAATACCTTACGTTAGTATTTAAAGCCTCCCCAGTCTTCTGTGACACCATCTAGTTATCAATTGAACCCACAAGGGATCCCAACCTGTGATTGAGAAACCCTGATCACTTTACCTGTAAGTGTTGCTGAATTTATCTGAACTTTATCTGAACTCTGAGGTTCTGGATGAACATGTGTCTGTGTTTTGAGCTGTATGGGGTTTTCTATACTGTAGCTGTTATAACACTTGCTCCTGACCTGTCCTTGTATGTTATTTGCACTGAGGGGAACCTCTGCTACAATATATAGGATTACTAGACTGGAATAACCAGCTGCCTTTACAACTGCTATAAGATTACCTGGCTGGAATATCTAATCCGTGCTACCTGACATGCACTTTGAAATCCTGTCACCCTTAATGGATGAGCATATGGGCTTTTGCGATAGAATTACTTAGATCATGTGCACAAGATGAGTTGCCCACAGATTTAGTTACTTTGTCATTTCCAAAGACAAACAGAGAGAGTTTAGGGGACACACATCCTGAAACCTCTTTAGGTGCTGAATCAGAAAGGCGAAAATCACACAAAGGAGCTGCACACTGTACTGACAGCTCCCAGGCAATGTAATTCAACAAGAGCAATGTTTCGATCTAAGCGAGTACTCGTCAGACCATTACTTTAACTAATAACCATCACAAAGCAATATGTGGACACAAACACACACATAAGCTATCACAGTATATAGCAAAGTACATAGAAAATGCAGAAAATCATAATAATATAATACATTATTTTCCCAAAAAGGGTTTAGAGTGGTAGACAGACACACTGTTAGCGTTTACCTGGTGAACATAGTGGAGCATTTAGCAGCTTATGAAACAGGTACTTCCTTATATGGAGATTAAAAACTGAGCTAAAGGACAATGAATATTGGACTTACATTTGCCATGTGGTCAGAAACACGACTCCAAATGAACCAATGTTTCTCTGTAACTGCCGGATATGTAAATAAGCAACTGTTTGCGAACAATTTCGCCATATCAACTGTGTTCACGGCTTGTTTCTGATGCCCTGAAGTAGCCACAACAATCAGTTAATGCAGGTTTGAGTGTTTCCATTTCATGCCTCTTTGTACAACTACTCTACTACATTTCGGAGAAAAGCATTACTTTATACTCAACTACATTTATTTGACAGCTTTAGATACTAGTTGCTTAACACATTAAAAGTTTACATACGAGTTATGTCCTGGTTCCTTAAGACGCTGACCACGTCTCATGTTTGAGCATGGCCTGGGACCTTTGTTGCATTTCATCCCTTCTCTCTCTCCCCTCATTTTATCGCTCTAATGTCCCAGTAGAATAAAAGCAAAAATGCCAGAAAAAAAACAACTTTAGACTTTAAACTTAAGTGTTTATATTTATGATAAAATATGATGTATTTTTGTAGATCAAACTACCCAACAATCAATGAAGTGGTAAAACTTCATTTTTCATCTGTAGTCCAAACTTTGGTAGTCCCTGACAAAGTCAAGCTAAAAAAGATTATAAAAATACAAGATTCAATTTTAATATTTTATAAGCATGCAGATTAATAATAATGTTAGTAACAAAAACAAGAAACCTCATACAGGACACCATGAATTAAACTGAATAAAACATTTTTAGTTGCAGGACCTTCACCTATAATGAAGTATATTTACAGCGTGTTACTGTAATGCTTCTTTTACTGAGCAATCTGGATACTTCCTTCACTTAAATTCAGTCACTTCTGTGTTGAAGTTTTTTTTTTATTTCTGTCCGTGGCTCAAAGTCAAGCCCTGTAACGGTGTGTAGGAAGGAGGTGTTTATACCTATGCAGCGTCAGTATAGTTCACGCACAAGCATGCTGATGGAGAAAATGCTTTGTCAACACAGTCTGTTAATGGGTAAGGTGACTGTGTCATGGTTGCAGGGGAGGGAGGGAGGGAGGGAGGGAGGGAGAGATGATGGATCGAGGGCTGCGTAGAAGGACAGAAGGCAGGACGTTAGCCCTCTGTCACGCAAGGAGTCCTGAGACGGGTGACACTGCAGTAGCTGCAGTCCACCTCATCTTGTAGCTCATATCCCACCCATTTCCCTCTTCTACTGACACAAAATCGTTTAGCAGTGGAATGGATCGATTATTTACCCTCTCAGTCCAACTCGCGTAGTCTATGATCGCCCCCCCTCACTGTCTGTCTTCCTGTCTCTCTTCGCCTGTAACAAATTCTATTATGAAGTGTTTAAGTGGCAGGTCATGCCTCAGCTGACTGCGTTCTCAATGACATCTCTAGGACATTGCAGGATGATCCAAGAAAAAGATCCCTATATACCGTATATGTCAAGCATCTTGAGGGATGTTTGTCTGTGCACATGTGCCTCCCTGCATCCCTGTACTCCTGTGCGCATGGGGCAAACCTCCATGTATAGCTGCATACAAACGTGAAGTTTATATTCATTGATGCACATGTGCTCGATGTTCCTGCGAGGACAGATAATGAGATGCTTACAGGTAATGGTGTGTGATGATGTACAGCAAAGCGTAGACTGTGAAGTCCTAAAAAAGTTTTCTTTAACCTTGAAGCCATGTGCCCGTTCCTGCAGTGGTGCTGCTCATGCCGCAATGTTACCGAGGACCAGCAGACAGCCAACTGCAGGCTGCAGCAGGAGGAGAGGGAGATGAGGGAATGATTTTTGATTTCAGGCTACTGGTTCACTATCAGGTAACACTATATTCAACCTATGTTGCCAAATTGGCCGACCTTCGGCAAAAGTGCAAGATTAACTTTTGATTAAAGTTTACGCTCCTCGAGAGAGCAGGACTAAGAAAAGGAAGTGCAGCCTTTCTGTAATTTGAATTAACCTTTTAATTAGGCTCGTCTCGTTTCTTCTTTCAAAGCTTCTGTATTAATCTGACTCTTCAATAGCTGGCAGGCACACAGTTGCTGGAGTTGGCAGGGACAGCAGAAATGAAAAACACATCTGCAGGATTTTCTTGGAAAAGGAGTGTTTTTACTCTCAACACTATGACCCTTCTAACAAATCTATACTCAACACCTTTCGGGGAAATGTGTGCCCAGAATAAATGACCTCAGTGAAAACGTACACGTATTTATCAATAAAATTGATTCTTGTGTGCTGTATAATTCTTGTTTTTGCAAAGAGGGACTTTATTGATTTGAGCACAGGCATACAGGGCTGTTTTTTTTTTATTAGAGACAAGAAGTTTGACTGAGATTTCAGGGAAGACTTGGAAAACATTTGTGACAGTTAAAAAATGTCATAGAATATTGATGTCAGATGAAATAAGACTTCACGTCAGCATGTATCACTAAGGATGTAAACAAGAGAAAGCTGAATCCCCTGGGCAGATGTGCGCTGCTGCAGGTATTGAGAGCTATGACAAGCTCTGTAACAGGGGAAGAATGCAGTATAATCCCCAAGGTGAGGGTGGATAGGATGATCCTCCGTGTTGATGCTTACTCTGCAGGAAAGAGGGGAAAACGTGGGTCCCACTCTCCCTGCGCCATATCAAACCGTGATTGGCTCCTGCAGCGTAAATCTCCTATCAGAGAGCTGCCTATAACAGCCTCACTTATCCCACTGACGGAGGAGGGAGCAGGGAGAACAAAGCCAGGTGACCCCCACCCCTCCAATTCCAAATACTGTGAGTTTCCTGAGTTCCGTGTTTGTCTCTGTTTGTGTGTGCGTGCGCATGTGTCTGTTTGCGAGTGTGTGTGGGTACCTCTGGCATCTCTGGTTTCGCATAGGGTGTTAAATTACCCAATGGGTGCTTTAATAGAGCTAGAGACACTCTTGATTGTGAGTCTGGATGAGGGAGCGATTGAAGGGAGGAAGGGGGAGCAGAGCGGAGCTGCCAGGCAGGATTGAGAAGGCAACACAACTTCTGCAGAGCCGGGGACGCCGGTGAGTGGTGCGGACCATCTGCACACAGCTGGATTTAAACTTTTAAACAATTGATTAAATGTATATTTGCATGCGTTTGTAGTTGGTTTGATAAGGGTAGTGATGTGATCTCTGTGGCTCTGTTGCCTTTGATGCTGTGTGAGACAAGGCAAGTTTGTTTGGTGGGAAGATTTTAGTAGCAATTTAGCAGCAATAAGTTGCTTTTAGAAAAAAATGTAAAGATTCAAGAGTGTAGATTTAACAGCACTTTTCTGTTTTCTGCATCTTCAAATGTCCTTTCCCTTGGTCAGAGTAACCCCTCTTTGCTGACAGGGCACAATCAATACATTTATTTTTTTGCCGTATCATGATGTCCTTTGAAAAGAAGATACAATCCCAGACTGTTACGCTATCTGCTACAATGCAAGTGGAAATAGAGGCAGCCGAGTCTCTCCAAGTACGCAGGGCCCTTGGTGTCAAGTGGACACAGAGGTTGCAGCGTTCGAAGCATGTGTCGGGATTTGGTTACCTCTCTGAACCAGACAAATGGAACGATAAACAGCTACTTAGAGATTATGTAAACGTGATGCTGATAGACTACCCCACAACAGGGTTGAGATGGATTAACCCAAACAGTAGTTAGAGACTGACATTCAAACAAAAGGAATAAGTGTGTTTCAGTTTTGATGAGTTTCTGCTTCCGGTCATAAGTGAAAGCTCAGACGTTTTTCCATAGGAAATTTAAACATTCAGTTTTGTAGCCCATGATCAGCGATAATACTACCCATACCTTGTGTAAGCACTTTCACAGCCGAACTTGCAGAGCTTGTGTTTTCGTTTATTCCATGGCAGAGAATTGGGAAAAAATAACGGTACAAGCATAGTATCAGATGGCAAGTTCTTTGCTGATGCAAACATGAGCTAACAGAAAAGTCTCTTCACCAACAAAACTGCATTTGCACTGTTTAACAAAAATATAACACAACTTTGCTTTTTCTCACCCCTCTTCTACAGATTACACAGAGGACTGAATCCAAACATAGCGTACGGCTGCCTGGATGAGAACCAGAAGGAGGCAGGCCCTGCCAGGATCTACAGCGTGGCACTGGTTGTGGTATCCCCTCTGTCTCCTGCGCTCGAACCAGGCTGATAGACGGAGCTGTGGCCTGTGACGACAGGCGATGGAGGTGCCGCTGGTTAATTTTGAGAACATGGATGATGTTGGCATCAACCTGGGGGACCCGAGTGACTCTGGGTACCCGACTTCACCCCCGTCAGAGGCCCATGATCACAATCTTTTAACCCACCGCCTTAGTTCTCCTCACCAGTCGCCACACAGAGGACGACGTCGGCATCAGTCTGGTCAAGAAGGGTTGTCACCATCCACTCCTCCGTCATCTCTGACCACTAAAGCAAAGTCAAGCAGTGGCAGTTTGATCTCTAATGTGAAGCTCCTGATCAACAGTGAGTCTCCCACTGACAGCGTCTTCAGTAAGATGGCAAAGGACTGCTACGAGAATGAAGATGTGTTTGAAAAGCACTGCATTGAAGAAAAAGACGAGAAAGTTGTCATCAATATTTCAGGCCTGATGTTTGAGACCCAGCTCAGCACCCTGAATAACTTTCCAGAGACGCTGCTCGGTGACCCCATGAAGAGGATAAGATACTTCGACCCAATGAAAAACGAGTACTTCTTTGACAGAAACCGCCCGTCTTTTGATGGTGTTCTGTACTTCTATCAGTCAGGGGGGAGAATCCGTAGACCGGCCAATGTTCCCTTAGATGTTTTTGCGAATGAAATGGTTTTCTATGAGTTGGGTCATGAAGCGATGGAGCAGTTCCGCGAAGATGAAGGGTTTATCAAAGAGCCAGAGGTCCTTCTGCCCACCAACGAACTCAAACGACAATTCTGGCTACTGTTTGAATACCCAGAAAGCTCCAGTGCAGCCAAATCTGTCGCTCTGGTTTCTGTGTTTGTCATCGTCATTTCCATTGTCATCTTCTGCCTAGAGACTCTGCCAGAGTTCAGGGAAGACACTGACTTTCCCCCGATTTTAACCCAACTCATCAACGGGACCCAAGGCGGTTCTGCCCCTCATCCCGCCACTAAAGACGTGTTTGCATATTTAACAGACCCCTTTTTCATTGTGGAGACTATTTGCATCATTTGGTTCTGCTTTGAAGTTGGTGTCCGTTTTGTGGTGTGCCCCAGCAAAAGGGATTTCTTCAATAACATCATGAACACCATTGACATAGTCTCTATAATTCCCTACTTTGTAACCCTTGGAACAGAGCTGGCTACGACCCCTGATGATGATATGAACTCCAGTCAGAACATGTCCCTGGCGATCCTAAGAATTATCCGTCTAGTGAGAGTTTTTAGAATTTTTAAGCTCTCCCGACACTCGAAAGGGCTTCAGATCTTGGGGCAGACGTTGAAAGCCAGCATGAGGGAACTCGGGCTGCTTATCTTCTTCCTTTTTATAGGAGTCATCCTATTCTCAAGTGCCATCTACTTTGCAGAAGTGGATGAGCCCCAGACGCAGTTTGTCAGCATCCCTGACGGCTTCTGGTGGGCTGTGGTGACAATGACCACTGTGGGATACGGAGACATGTGCCCCATCACAATCGGAGGCAAAATGGTCGGCACCCTCTGTGCCATTGCTGGTGTCCTGACCATTGCCCTGCCCGTCCCTGTCATCGTCTCCAACTTTAACTATTTTTACCACCGTGAGACTGAGCAGGAGGAGAAACAGGTGATGGATGCGGCGGCAGAGGCTGCTCAGAAAACGTCAGCTGCAAACAAGTACGGAAGCACACCCTCGCTAAACAAAAGTAACGGCAACTGGCAAAATGAGAAAAATGGCGCACACTGTTAGAGAAAGTACGAGATGCACTGCTGCGATATTAGTTTGTTTCTCACTATTTTGTACTCCAAACATGGGAACATGTTTGCATATTATGACAGTATTATTAGGCCCTGTGTGGTGAGGCAGCCTTTATACAAGTTGTCTGTCTGCTTGTGGATGTGTCAAAGTGCAATTAACACAACTCAGCAACTACTCTGTCCGTTCAACTTCAATGAGAAGAACTGAAAGGTATAATTATCATCTTTCATCCAGTGCAATTTGAAGAAAAATGTTATGGCTCATTTGTACTATGGACATTTCTTCACCTTGAAAATGTTGACTGTTGGGATAAACAAGTGCAAAGGCAAAGTAAGTTGTAAGTTTCACCAAAATGTCCTTGAGGGTCTGAATAACAGTAAGTTTATCCCACAAAAGAAAAAAAACTGTTGTGATAGAGATCAGAGCATTTAAACTGGAAGTATACTCAGAGTTCATATTACATCAGTTAGTCTACACTTTGTCATAATCAGCAAAACCAAAATAGAACTTGTCACGATTTTCAAGGGCAGGCGAATAGTGTAAGGCAAGAGGGCACACATTGTCTTATCAGCAAATCTATAGATGTGAATGCTCAGCCAGCAGACCTTCTCCATATGAGCAGCATAACATAACAATATTTGTGTGATATGCCACTTTTCCACGGCAGGAACATTCCCCAGGGTCTACAGTAGGAACATTTTGAGGAACTCATTGCATTTTGACCGCAGGGACCAGGGTCTAAATTAAGTTCTGGGGCCTTTTTACACCCTAAAATGTTCCTGAATAAATTAAATAGTTGGCATGTCTGCTATTAGTCTTGTAGATAGGCAAAATATAAATCTGCAGTATAGTACATGCAGTAGTTGCATGCAGCTTTTAAAATAAAAAGTAATTTTTAACTACATGGTTTCATTTTTACTATTTGGCGTTTTGCACAAGATCTAATATTGTTATTATAACGTGAATTTATGCTTTAAAAACCATATCAATTTGTAGCACTGTTAGTTTATTCCCACATATCTCTTGAGCACTTTTGGAGCTTTACACCATCAGCTGTTGGCAGGGAAAACACATTTCTTAGAGTGTCTAATGTAAATGTGAGATGAGGTATATATTTGTGATCAGACTGAGAGAATCGAGGAGAGGGCATAGACAAAAAACAATAACTTTGCACTCTTGTATTTGAAAATGCCTCTATTTACCCTTGTTCTCTCATTTGTATTGCATGGCATAGTGTGCCGAAATGAGTTTTAACTCTTATTATCAGTAACTGAAAGTTTGACATATTTATTGTACCTAAATATATTAGTCTTTCAATCATATAGTGATTATCATTATATTCAATGTGAAGGGAGAGCCAATACTACAACTGGATTTGTGAAATGATGACAACAAATGATGAATTGTGTATCTCATCGGGAAATTGGTACTATATATGCATGCCACGTTTCAATCTTGAGAATGTACTGTATGTGAGTTTAGTATACATATAAATACAGCTTGTATAGAAATGGCAGTGGATGTAGTTGTAACACAATCAATGCCTTTCTAATAATCCCACAATATACAATAATGATGACATGTGGGTGGCAAAAACAAATATGTTGTGTTTTTCACCCAATGGAAAGAGCAATACTTTAATTAATTAAAATTAAATGCAATAAGGTGACATCAGTTAGTCACGTCAGCACTTTACTATGTTATGAAGCACTTAATACTTGAGGACTGTTACTGTACGGTATGTGTCAACATTGTACAGTATACAGTGTCGTAATGTTTTATTTATCCTGTAAAGAGTGCCTTTCATTAAACATGTATCCTAACTGTGTATATTATCCCTCTGATTATTTCATTTCTGGGATAAATTGGACTTGTGACATCAAGCAAATTTAAACTTTTTTTAAACTTTGTCTCTGTTTGACAATAGTGATGAATGTAAGTGTAAGTGTCAGTGCATGGCTGCAGGTCAATACTCATTACCACCTCGTGTTAGCTGTTATTAATGCCTTCTCACTGCTGGTTCTCTGCACTGATATCATGATGGCATCTCTCTCCCTGCCTCTTCATCTCTTTCTATTCAAAAAATCTCCCCAGTGAGTCTGTGTCACATCACAAGAGTGGAAAAAAAGCTGCGTAAGTGTTTTTTTTTATACATATCTGGTGTCGTGGTGTAGGTGGCAGATTGGAAGAGCAGACGTTTTCTTGCTGTGTGTTTTGTAACAAGCCTTTTATCTAATTAAGAAATGAGTAGAATACAGCCCATGCTAAAAATAGATAGGAACATCAAACAGGATTATCAAATCATGCAGAAATGCAACAGATGGAAAGCTGACATATTGAGGAGTTTTTGTTGTTGCCGGGGATACCGATCAAATTAGCGTTTTATTTCTATTGGCACAACTCTTCACTAGATGGAGAAATTCTAGTGCTGTGAGCTTGACAATGCTTTTGACTGTGATAGCTTCTAAAGCAAAAGCACTAAATTAAATATGCAGACCAAATGAATTATTTATAAGATTATCTATCTTGGCCACCAATGCTAGGAGCTGGCTCTTTCATTTGATGCTTTACTGTCCCAAACATTCACATCACAGACATATCATCGGGAAATATGTTAAAACAGTATCACATTCTGGTCAGTGCACACTTTGTGATTTTCGGAGACAATTCCTTGCTCAGTAAGACAAAGCTGTTAAAGTCATTTCCAAGCTAAAATATACTGGCTGTGTTTTGGCAGTGTGTTCAGAGGCCTGCTCCTGTTGTCATTTAGTTAACGGTCAGGTCAACGGGCCGCCCTTCTGCCCTGCTGATCACTGATCCTACAGTGATACAACGGAGACAAGGCCTGATAGCATTTTAGCATTTAACAGACAGGTGGTTCTGGCAAGGTCAAAGCTAATGTGAGGCTGTCATTTATAATTCATCAGGTGTTCCACGAAGAGATCACATCCATCCTGCCTTTGATAAAGATTCACCCCAAGAAATCCATTCTTGGTGTGACACAGCGGAGTGTCCAATCACTGTGACACAGCAGACTGTACCGCAATTCTTAATGGATCTAAAAATATTCCTGCTGCATGACTCTGTTCTTCGTGACAAGAAGAACGGTCCCACTGCTTTAAGGGGAAACAATGGATGGGTCTCACACGAAAGCTCAGACTGTGAAACTCATATCTGTAGATTGGGTTACTCTTTTGTCAGCAGACACATTATAAGCCAATTTCAGACCTGCACAGACAGCAGGCTGGAGTTCCCTCCCTCCAGAGGGCAAAGTCAAAGTTGGACACGGGCAGCTTGTATTAAATCCGTCCAAAGTATCCTGTTTCTTCCAGTGACGGTAACTGGCATCAAGCCGGCTCACCGCTGCCATGACCTTGCCATTATATGTTTGATCAAAGTGCGAACGCAGTGCTCAGTATTGAGTGGCAAAGCAATCCTCATGGGTTTAATATTGATCAAAGTTCAGCAGTGCTGCCTCACCTACAGTACTATTCGAGCCATTGATTCTGTGCCCTGATTTTGCTAATCAACAACATTCAGACATTGGTTTTGCATTACTTTAATGTGATTGATATGATTAAATGGAAAAGCAAAATGATCTTCACCAAAAGGTAAAGGATGCATTATGACAAATGAGCCGCATATTTTTGGCACTAGATAAGTGAAGCTTGTGAGCCGCTCCATCTGCTCTCTCAGCACTGGAGAGGATGAAGGAAAGACAGGTGGAGGACACACCCTGCTTCTTAATGGGGGTGATGGGAGAGCAAGCATCCTGACACAGTGTCATAAAACACTAATGTTCTGGAAGTCACTCTGTTTCTCATTTTTAGTTTAATTTACTTCACCCATGCTGGAAGTCCATGATATCACTGAGGCATACTGCATGTCCTCCCATTTATTACTAACTCCGATTTTTAAGATAATACATAAATGAACTTGAATCTATCATATAATATAATAATATAAAAAAATATATATATATATATATATATATATATATATATATATATATATATCTCCATCCTTGGCAGTCCTTTCCTCTTCCTTCAAGCTCGGGTCCTCGGGATCACAGATGTTGTTCCTGGAATTTGCTGGAGCCACTGTCCCAGTTTGGGGGTTACAGCCCAGAGTGCATATATAGAATTTGGATTAACAGATTTTCTCTTATCCTTTCCTTTTTAGTGATAAGAAACTCCTGTGATCCTGATTGAGAGTTCATGGCAGAAGGACTTTGTTCCTAAAAACATCAATTATTAAAATCACATTTTGGCCTACTTCAATAATTCAGAGTGGCTTAAAGGGACACGTGTGATGACCAGCTCTCAATATATGAAATACATAGTTTTAATTAATATTATAGCAAATCAATAAAGTAAGTCTATAGTAATTTTGGATGTATAGATTAATGCAATTGTTGTATCCTCCAGTATCTGTCTGAATATTCTTTGTTAGCTCAGTTTGGCTCTATACTAAGATTGGAGAGTGAAGTCCCACAACCTAGGGCGAGTAATGATTCAAGGAGATAAAGATTTATGACAGGTAACTGCACCGTGACTGCTCCGCTGCAGTGCGTCAGCCCTGGAGGTCAATGGCCAGACTTTGTGGGATGAAACTCAAGTCTCACTTTGTCCTGCTTAACACCAATGAAAAATGAAGAAGGTGACCTCAAGTATCACCCGGGTTCAGACAGTAGGCAACGTGTTGCATTCAGGTGACCACAGGCCGCTCTTCACATCTAGGAAAGCCAAAAATCTTTACAACGACTAGATTAGAGAGGCGTGTGCCAAGTATGGGTCATTTAGCTATAGTGCATTTTAAAAGATGAATCTGGAAAACACTACACACAAAAATAACCTTAATTATTCTCACAATGGGAATGACTACTGTACATAAAACAAAGGCAGGCTTCCAGAATAAAGAACAATTCATTCGTTTAGACTTCAGTATTTAGTCATTTAAACTGGAGTGTTATTGAACCTTTCCTCTTAGATTACACACTCCACAAACTAACATGTACTGTTTGAAAATCTCAAAATGGACTGTGAGAGCAAGGCGAGGTTTGTTTTGTAAGTAAAATATTAATCTGTAAAGTAAGTCACAACTTAAGCTGTCAAATAAATGTATTGGAGTAATAATTCCAATATCCATAGTCAAGTAGAAATATAAAGTAGCATGACATGGAAATACTCAAGTAAAATGTACTTAGTTACAATCCACCACTGCCTAGAGGGAACACTAGTGAGACGTTTGATAGCCTAACTCATGGGGACAGGATTGGATTTGTGAGGCCACAGAGACAACACTGTTTCACTGTGTTTAGCATGACACCTTATGGCCTTAATGTGGTACTACATACAAAGCAAACTGATTGGAAGGTTTTCACTAATTTGTTTGTTTTTCTAAAAATATATGTGTTGGCATACATACATATGAAATAGGAAAGAATGAGTAGTAATTTTCTATAGGGCAATTAGTAATTACATTTAAAAAGCAAGTGAGGGGTTTGTCCAACTAAAGCTCACAATAAGATGATTAAATCTACATTTTGGAATAAATGTGGAAAACCAGTCATTTGTATTTCAGATGCATGGGAATGTCTTCAAAGCACAACATAATTTGGTGTAAGTAAAGACATTTTAAAATCTTAGTTTCCCTAATAACATTTAAAGAATCAGCAATATGATGGAGATATATTTAGGCCAATTGGGGTCATGAGGTCACAAGGACACGTTCATAATGATCAAACTACAGTCTGCTATAGTCTCTGGACAATGCAGCACAAACAGAATGAAGGTGCTTGTTAACTCAAACCAGTTGCACCAGAAACTGGGCAACTAACCGGTTACAGAAAACCTCTTGTTTCCTGTAAACACGTCAGATAAGCGATTACTCATCAGATACAGTGGTCATGAGAAAATTGTTGATTTATAGGGAAATAAGCAAGAGGAAAAGCATGTTTTCCTTCAATGAAAATAGTTTTACTCTGATAACAGTCACTTCCAGAAGAAATCTTTGACAGCATTGCATGCTGCAATAGTACCGGGTAAATCCCAGAAAAAGCAGTGATTGCAAAACTTGGGGAAAGCGTCTGAGGTGAAGTCATAATAGTTTGTTTAGTTCACTGGCGTGCTGCCCGTGGTAAATGATTGACACAATTAAAGTTGGAAATGCTGGTGAATTTATTGGTTATCACCATTAAAATAGCCTGGAGAAAATGCCATATACCTGCAATATAACCATGGAAACAAATATTTAAAGCCTTTCCTTTAAAGGTCCAGTGTGTAACGTGTTTAGTCGTTCATTATCAAAATCTGTGTTGCCTGTTCACAAACTTGTCTTTTTTCATGAATATTTACCACCACCATCAATTCCAAGTATTCCATTTGGCTTGAAATTTTACATTTGCTTTTGCATGAACTGGGGTAGACGCTCCATATTCATGCGCCATCTTGAAATACGTTAGCTGGTAAGGGACATACAGGACATACTGCTCTGCCTTTCGCGTTTTCTCTGTCGCATGATAAACTCACAGGTGCTGCTAATGTTGCTAATGGGTATCGTAGCTTCCTGGCCCTGGCAAGTTTGAAGAAGGAAACATGGAGGACCACACGTATTAAAAATCCAAATTTCAGGAACAGGAGCCCTGAAAAAGAAAAAGGATATTGAAAAGAGCAAGAGTAATACGTACTTTGAACTGCGTGGTGCGAGAGAGTTGATTGCGATATATGATCTCAACGCAAGATGGGAGAAATTCCTACACATTGGACCTTTAAAAGAAACTACTCATAGAAGGGAATATGAGTAATAATAGGCTACAAATGGGGTAAAATCCATAATTTGTGCTATTGTTATTATTATTGTTAATGTTTTGCCGGGCTTTCTGCTAAATTTTAGACAGTTTTATATTAAACAATGAATCGATTCATCGTAAAAAAAATATTGACATTGATATAATCAATATTGTAATATTGTTACATATTTGTAAGGTATTAACACATTTACCTGTATGCTGTATGTATAAATCTGGCTAAACACAGGCCTACAGGTAAAGGTATTATAAACTGTGTGGTGTTTTGAACATTTTGTCTAACCTCATTGATATAAATAGGGTGGACAAAATAATAGAAACGCACCAGCATGACCAACACTATTCAACAGCACTTCAAACTAAAGCCTCCAAATGGACCGTGAGTTTCAGTCAGCAAAACAAAATAATTGTGCAGTGTGTATTCAATACATAGCCTCTCTATATTCTCAGACTTTAGGCCTAATGTAGTTTTTCATTGCTTTATTGCATTGTGTTTCTTACTCATTTGTTGTCCTTATCGAATTTGTTTCAGGATTTATGTTTTTTCTGCAGGCCTATACATAAACCCTAACCTCTGGAAGTCCCCCTTGTTTTAGTCAACTTCATATTTGGCTCCATTATTTACTGAAGGCTTCATAAACACTGGCCAGTGTGTGCTGCTTGTCTAGTCTGCCATGTGCGTGCTATGTCTTTGATTGTTTTGGTTTTTCTTTCCCTCTGTGTATGCTTTTATTGTGTATGCTATGTTAAATGTTGTACCAACACACTGCAAACCAATTCCCTTCTGGGAAGATAAAGTAATAGATAAATGAATGAACGATGTGTATGGACCATTGTTATATGTGAACACAGATATTCAGGACCATATAGCCTACGCCCATTGATGATATCATAACCTTCATATGATGCAGCTTGTGTTGTTATTCCTTAATGCATTTAGGCTACTCAAACACCACACATCGAAGCCGGTCTCTTAAAGGAAATACATGAACTCTGCAGCTTTTACTTCCTGTAAAACGTGGCAAAACCACCGGGGAGGGGGGGAGATTTACAGCCGAACCGATAGCTCCGGCGAAACCGTAAACAAGTTACATTCTGACGTCTGAGCTCACATGCAAAGCAGGAAGACTTTTTTTTATTTTCCCCCTCGTCCCCGCCCACTTTGAGATATTCGGCCTAAATATGACGATACTGTAGGCGGCTGCAGGTAAGAAAGGCGGGCGGAGATGTGTCCATATGTGTGAGGAGATAGTGAGCAGGTAAGTCCCTTCATGACAGAGACTACTTTAGTCGCATTCAGTACTCTGCAGGGACAGTTCTAGACCTACTGTTGCTGAAGGAGACGAGGTGAGTCCATGGATACACTGGCGCTACCCTGTAGTATTGAATGTCTACTAGTTTATTATTTATTATATTATTCTGACTTTAGAGCAGTGTTTGAAAACGGTTCTACATTTTTTTGCAGCTATGATCCACAGTCTAGCACTGGATAAACATTTTTAAAAAAGTAAATTTTTTTGTAAACAAGTATGTCTCTAGGCTATATATGTGGTTTTATTTCTCTAGCTTCCTGGTTTCATAACTCATGTGATAATGAAGTGAATACCTTTGGGTCTTCGACCGTCGTTCAGACAAACAAGCTATCTGAATAGGTCCGCTATTTTTTAGGAGACCAACGAATTAATCGATTGAACAACAAGACAAAAATTGGCAGGTTAATTGATCGTGAAGATGGTCTTTAGTTGCAGCCTCAATAAAGTTTAGGGCTGCAGCTAATGATTACTTTCATTATTAATTAATCTGCTGACTTAATTTCTTGATTAACTGTTAACTAATCTTTTGGTCTATAAAATAGTAAAATAAATGTCCAAATTGACATCTTAAAATAGTTTGTTTTGTCTGGCCAACACTCCAAAACCCCAAATATATTTACTTAATTACCACATACTGTAAAACAAAAGTAAAAGCAGCAAATCCTCACAACTGAGAACCTGGGACAAAGCATTTGTTATGTTTGGTATTTTTGCTTGAAAAATGACTCAAGCTATTTTTCTGTTTGACTAATCGTTTCAGCTCTTAAGGCTTCTTCCAAAATGCTGCATAGAGTGATGTCTGACTGAAATTGGCAGACGTTTGATGCAAAGCAATCTTGTAACCTATTGTATGTGTGGTGTTTTTCTTTTCCTTGTAGTCGTCCCACCATGGAAACACAGACCGAAACACAAAGGCCCAATAACGGCCAATTGATTTTTGTGCCTCACAAGGATACAATCCGTCTGCTGGAGGTGTACGTCAAGCGCAGCCTCAGCGTAAATGACGGGACACTGGGGCATAAGAGGGCTGGGCGGAAAGAGAAGTGGGTGACAATGCCAAGAAAGCTAAGACGACATTCCAGCGACCCTTCCCTTCACTTGACCGATGGATTAAACGACAACAAAATTGGTACATTTTCTGCGGTCGAACTTCCCGCAGCTCCGCCTGAGAAACGTCCTGAGGAAGCAGAGAAACTCGCCAAAAAGTCAAAGAAGAACAAGAAGCCCTCAAACAACAACAACATTTGTACACTTTCTGCGGTCGAACTTCCCGCAGCTCCGCCTGAGAAACGTCCCGAGGAAGCAGAGAAATCCACCAAAAAGTCAAAGAAGAACAAGAAGCCCTCACTTTGGAAAAGTTTCCTTGGTATTTTCTCTCGGAAGAGTGACGAGGAGATAGATGAAGAGCTGGACGGTCCATTAGAGATGGCCAAGGCCACCTCAGCAGAAGACACTGTGGTAACCTGCCTGCCCATATCTCCAGACCTTTCACCAAGAATAAAGCCCATGAGGAAAAAATCCATAAAAAGAAGGTTCTCCAAAAGGGGGTTATCTTTTACAAAACCAAATAAACCTGGTAAAGATCTCCACCCTGCTGACATCACTCGAGTTGAAGGTAAGTTTGATGATTGAACTTGACTGACTAAATTAATCTCATCTGTGTGATCTTAGAAGTGACAAATAATATGTTAAAATGTTTTCTTAATGTAACCAGAATTATTGGAAATAGGTTGAAGGACATTTACAAATAATTGATTGTTTCTTTGCAGCTGTCGTCAGCGTGGAACCAACAGAATATTACTATGAGAAGGTGTCAGAGGAACTGGAAAAAATTGTTCACGAGGTGCAAGGAAAAGAGGAAGTTCAACCTCTCTCTAATGGTAAGAAACTGTTTCTCTTTGCATTCACTGAGCCTTGCCAAGTGCCTGGCAGTATTCAAATGTTGATGATAAAACAGCACCAGACAATAAACAGTTTCTCTGATAAATGTAGTTTGTAATGGGTTAAGTAGTGAAAGTTGTGTTGACTTGGAAGTTTAAAAAAAAAAAGTACCATCCTATCATTTCTCTTGGCTGTGTGTCTTAGCTCTGCATTATTAGAATAACTCAAAGATGAAATTAAATCCTATAACTTCTGATTATATTTCCCCTTGCTTTGTGTTTTCTCTCAGAGGAAGTTATCGACAGGATCATTAATTTAACAAAGGAGGAGGGTGACGCCATAGATATCAAGGTTGGTATTAATTGCTGTTTTAAGTAAAACAAACAAGTTGATGAGACTGCGTAACGGTTAATAATTTGTGAATATTGACAGGATTATTGCTTAAAATGCTTCAGACAGGGTGTTTTTTAAGATTATGCAATTAGCTAATTATTAGAATTCATTACGGTAACATACATATAAAGTGTTTTTGCGCTTGAGCAGTTTCAACAGAAAGCGAAAGCACATTAATATACCATACACAGCTGTTATAAAGTCAAGACAATAAAAAGTACAAACTCCATGAACATCATGTTTGATTGGCCAGTCACCTGCTAGAATAATAAAGCTGTATTTTAGCCGTGGTTAGGCCGTTTTATGGTGTTCTTTTTTTTACCATGCATGTTTCTTAGCAGTAAAATCCCTGATAGGTGAAAGTGTGATGTATTTACTGACAGCCTGGCTCTACTTATCACCTGCAGCTGAAAGACAACCCCACCCTGAACAGCTTCTTTCAAGGGATGTCATACTCTTCATTCCAGAAGTTGGCTGATGCGTATCTGGAGACAGAAGCATCGCCGACCCACAATCCTCCCACTGTCCTACCGACAGCGCCCGAGCTGGTCAAGTTGGCCTTTACGCTGGACTTTACTGCCAGGATTGCCGGGCTCTCCAAACAGAATATAGGTCACATCACTGGCCTGGGGCACCGTTATCTACAGGACCGATTTAAATACCAACAGGTAAGAATCACACCTGTTGAAAAAAGAGAAAACCGAGAAAATTTCAGATGAACAACATAACGATTCAGCTTGAATAGAAGTATGTGCAGTATATCAGTTAAATTGTAGTGCAGCATACAGTATGAACAGTCACACGAACAAATAAACACACCAAGAGGTTATAACGCTTTTGTTGTCTTTTACAGGCATGTACAAATCATCCAGGGTCCAACAGTGATGTCTGAGAACCAGCCATTCAAAAACAAGCCATTTTTCAAGCCGTTGCTGCAAGTGAAGCATTCAACTTTTTCTCAGGATGTTTTGCAAGCATGAATTTCCCCTTTTGAGATCACAGTGGGGTAACTCACACAACAAGTTTTAAGCTTGTAAACGAGAAATTGTTGGCATTAACATTTGAGTGTGCACTTCTCAAAGTGTTGACTCATGTCCTTCACATGTAAGATCACAGTCCTTAAACATGACGCAATATTTTTGACTCACAAATAGCTGATTCTACAATGACACTAATCATGTGATGTTTTTTTCTTTGTTACAAATCCACCATTGAATTCTATACTTCCTGTATATTGTTTTGTAATTATACGAAGGAGCAATGCAATAACTAACTAACAATAACTATAAGCTATAAGACACCACTGTGCAATATATATATATATATATATTTTATATATTTCTAGGATTTTAAAATGTCAAGCTTTATTTAATAGAAGCTAATTGAAATGTGACATGAACGCTGGCGTTCATATTACATGTTTGAAAGATGATTTAATGCTCAAATTAAATTTGTTTTTTTGTATTTATGACACCGTATATTTCTGTCAAGCTTTACTCTTTGGTAATTGAACTTATGTCTCTTGAACTGTGTAACTCTTTGCAATAAATAGAGCAATGCAAAATCAAGGCTTGCTGAAACAGGCCCGCTAATGGCACTCTTGGCCTCACTCCATCTGTAAAATAATCATTGAGCACAAATATTTTTATTCCAAGACATCTACTCCTTCTTCACTAGAAGAGAGGGTGAAATCTAATAGAATGAGTCATGTCAAACAGCTGGAGGCTAATACTGCAGTTGCTTTTGGATGTTGGAGTGTCCCCTTGTCTGTGGCCAGTGTTGGGTCCAGAGCTCTTGGGCAGTGTTTCCCAACTTGGGGTAAGGACCCCGATGAGGGGTCGCGAGATACATTTTAAGGGTTACAAGACAATTAAAAAGACAGATGTCTGGGAAAAGACATACATAATTATGTTTGATTTTTTTAGACAATATATATAGATTTGCCTTTTTGCTCCTGGATAATTTGACCTTATCCGTCTTCTAAAATTTCTCAAAAAACAACTCTTTGATGAAACTGTTACCGCTGGTATACATGTGCAACCAATGACAAGCTGACAGTGCTTTATTTTAAGGGGTCACAAGTCAAAAATGTTTGAAAGTACTGTTCAACTTTATAAAGCAAGCTAGTTGAGGGTGCGAAGGTGGAGGAATGAACAAGACCTAATTGCTGCAACATTCTGCACAGTGTGGGTTGGTCATGCAGCTAAACATCAATAACAGATGTGTTCATGTGTATTACTTCTGTAAAGATTGTTGATGGCATCTATATTAGATTCCCAGCCGTCAGGTAATTATGAGATGTGACAGTCAGTCCGTCAGTTACATGTTTAAAGCGTGCAGTGATGGCTCTCACCTGTGGTTCAGGTTCCCCTGCAGCGAGGAGGCCTTTTTCTACAAAATGAAGGACCGCCTTCATATCGTGCCAGAACTAATGTGCTCACAAGGGATTCTCGTGCATCCAGCAGCACAGGGCTATGCAACACATGTACTCACATGCATCAGGGAAAAGAGGGTGGCAGAAGCAAATGGAGAAAAAGATGAATAGACCGCTCAATGAAAACAGTAGTCTTGGTGTCCTCATTCACTGCCATGTGAAATTTAATTGGTGTTAAATGTGAATTGTAAATCTAAATCTTTGCGTACATAATACATTCATGTTTCTAACTACTTTACATTTAGATGAGTTGTTTTGTTTCTATTCCCAACATGGAAGGTGACGTCTGAAACTTACTTTGTTGACACACGTTCAGGTGACTTGTCAGGTAAGAAAAGAAAGAAAGGAAAAAAAAGATGACGTGCAGGGGAGCAGGTAGTGGAAAAATGAAATAACAAAAGATGATTTTTGATGTAACTGATGACTCACATCTCATTTATACACCACATAGTCCCAGCCCTTAGATCAGCACAAATTTCCCAGCAGACTGTTGGCTCGTCATAACACGGAGAGCACAGGTGTAATTATTAACATTAATGCCAGCTCTGCAGCACTGAGGTGTCTCTGATTCTGGACTGCAGCCATTATTAATGGTATTCGTTAAACAACTATAATTTTACCATGAGAAACATCTGTTGAAGCTTACGTAAGTCCTTGCTTAGTGAAGAACGTTACCATCTACTAGCTAGACTAATTTTATTAATTTGTGAAGTACCTGTCTCACATCTGTTTGTCAATAACCTCCCCGTAAACATTTAAATTCAAGTCTGTCTTTGTATGGCAGGAAATGAGAATTTTGGTTTTTTTTTAACTACAAAATCTGAGTTATAGTTACAAATGTGAAAAATCTGCATTTTGTTTCTCTATTGAGCATTAGTTTGAATAAAAGGCCTGTTTTACTGCTGTTCAAAAACAACACCAATGTAAAAAAAAAAAAAAAAAAAAGTTACAATGTAAATCATTGACATGGTTGTTTAATACATGAGATGACAAATTAAAATGCCTGCAGGTTTTAACGCTGTTTTGAGTTGTGGTGGTGGCGCCATCTCTGTGTTATAGTTGGATCAAGGCTTGTCCCTTTAAGCCGGAGCCATTATGTGGTTATCTGGCCAACAGCAGGACAGACTGACCACATGCAGGGTCTGGATTGCCTAATGATGACGGGTTGCCCAGTCTAGACTATTTTTAGCTGACAACAAAAAAAACTTTCAACGTCAAGCTTTGAAAGCCAGACAGTTATTATTAGTGGTAATGTCTTTGGGAATAATTACTTTGGCAAAGGACAAAAGACAAAAAGACAATGTGATGAGTGTAAACCTTTTACATTTTTATTGCTTTTTAAACACAGAGAATGCAGATTAATCAAAGAGTCCAAAGCCCATATCTTCATCTGACTCTTCTGATTCCTCTTTCTTCTCTTCCTTTTTCTCTTCCGCTGAAAACGAGATGGAGAAAGACAACAGTCAACACTACAGACTACAGTAATTAAGAATGTTTAGCAGCACTTATTTCCAATAAAGACTGCTAAATGCATCATAGTATTTGCATTGCTATCGAAATGCAATAATATATGATAATGTAATTTAGAACTTAAAGGAATCCTAGAGAAACTGAAAAAATCCAACTTAAGAATGAGGGGTATACACATACCAGCAGCAGGCGCAGCCCCGGCTCCAGTGGCCCCAGCAGCAGCGGCAGGGGCCGCTACAGCACCACCTGCTGGTACGGAGGCTAACTTAGAGAGGCCTGTGGACAAAGGAAAGAAATACATTTTTTAGCCCTCTTCCATGTACGACATCTTGAAATCTTCAAAGCATGTTAACTAAGAGGCCTTTACCTGAGTTCATGACGGCATTGATGTCTTTCCCATTCAGCTCACTAATGACCTGCAGATAAATATAAAGTTTAACTTCAGCCACACAACATCTAGTGTGGGAATTTCTGAAATAGCATAATCTACCGTTGTTAAATGGCATACCTTATTTAAGCGTTCGTCATCGGCCTCAATTCCTACGCTGCCCAAGATGGCCTTGATGTCTTTTGCAGAGGGGCTGGTGTTTCCACCGAGCACAGCCAGGAGGTAAGCGGCCACGTAACGCATTCTGTATTGACAGAAGAGACACACAAAATGACAGGTGAACAATGTGTGTGCTGCTCTACAAGTTATGCAACTCTGATGTCAAGTCTGGGAGAGAAAAATAATAGAAAGCCACCCGCGTCTCAACTTAAGGTTTTTGTGTTAAAACCTGCTGGTTTTAGTTAAAATACAAACACACACACTTGGCTTTGCTGATTTTACCTAAGCCGTAAAATAATTTAGAGGTAAACATTTTATTTATTTATTCATTTTTAATTTAACCTCTATTTAACCAGGTAGGCCGTTGAGAACAGATTCTCATTTGCAACGGCAACCTGGCCAAGAAAAGCGTAGGAGTGCAAGACAACAAATAGTTTCACATTCAATACAGTACAAGAATACAGAATACAATATGATGCATAAAGTGCAGAATAAGTGGGCATTACAAAATGCTGGCACATAGTGAGGTGTAAGTAAGTTGATGGATATGCAATATACATGAACAGAGTCAATATAACTTATATCACAATAACATTATTAGTATATCGTCATAAAATCGACCTAGTAACTGTTATAATTGATGTGAGTAATATTTCAAGCTAAATTGCCAAAGAATTCACTAGTTCCTGCTTATTTTTTTAATAATTAAGCCTATGAGGATTTGCTGCTTCACCCTGTCTCTTATTATCTTTGGGTTTTGGAGTGTTGGTTGGACAAAATGAGCAGTGTGATTATGTCAATGTGGACACCAGTAAATTGTGATGGAAATTTGTCAACATATTTAAATAAT
Organism: Perca fluviatilis; assembly: GCF_010015445.1. Lineage (NCBI taxonomy): Eukaryota > Metazoa > Chordata > Actinopteri > Perciformes > Percidae > Perca > Perca fluviatilis. Next base: position 25,886,786 of record NC_053115.1, read on the forward strand.
TTTTAATTGTTAAATTAATGAATCAATTTTTATTTATTTTTTGCAACTAAGAATTATTTTCATTGTCAGTTAATCCGTTGATTTTTTTTTTTTCAATGGATGAATATAAAATGCACAATTCTGTTTACGCTTTTTGTGGTATAATGTACGACATAAGCATGGACTGAATGATTCTTGAAATAGTAATTTTACGAATGACTTTCCTTTCTAAAATGGACCCAAAAGCATTAATACCATAATATTCAGAAATGACGTATTCCTGCATCTCACTTCAGTGCCTATAATCACCATTAGGACGCTGAACAGGTCATGCTTTCCACATTTGGTAGGTTTATTTTTATCTATATCAGGTTGTGACATCGTGGTGTACTTACATGAAGTGAACACTATTAAACATACACCCATGCATAAAATATCAGTTAATTCAGAATACCATGGTCTGAATACTGTAACGTTAGTTCTCTCTCTAATGAGTAGCTACGTTAAGTGAATATTATTGGGAGGAGCCCAGTTTGACGTTAGCTTTAATGTTAGCTGTCCGTATATTGAAACGATGCTTAGACTTAAAATCTCACTCGAACAAGAACACAAGAATCACAGGTCGGTGTTAAGAGTTTGTATTTCACTGTGCTTCACTTAAGATGTAGCCTCACGTTACGGTCTACTTCTCCGGCAGTGTCGCACTGTACAACTGTGACCCATGGTATGTAGCTAGAGCTAACAGAGTCAGCATGGCGGCCAGTGCTTTTCCTATAACGCTCGCTGTCCTCTATTTCTGACAGCGGCTTCTGTTCCAGCAACGCCACATTTTTCGTAATTATAACCAACCGTCGCGTATCTTTCGTATTAAAAACACAGTAAGCCATAACCTAATCGACACACAGTTTAAAATTCAACTTACTTTTAAGTCTAAACAGACACGAAACGTCGGTCACGCTAGAAAATCCGGAAGAGAAGGGAGGAGGTAGGGGGAGGTACCGGGAATTTTAGAGGAGTATAATGCATCGATTTCATTGGTGCATTTGGAAGACAGACGTGTACGTCGGCATTTCGATAAACCAATAAGTTACATGAATTAAAGAAATCTGTCACATGTAAGAGACTGTAAGCACGTACCCCATTATTTACTATTACTGTATGTATTTAGTATTTAAATAACTTTCAGAACACTTTATATTACAATATAAAACAGTTTGTTGTTGAAATCATTGTTTTATTTTATCAGTGTTTAGTGTTTTCTTAATATTATAATAACTAAGCAATAGAATAATCTCCAATGAAGACAATTATATGTTACAAGTAAAAGTCATGCATTGAAAATGTTAGGCTACATAAGTAAAAGTATGTAGCCTAAGTATAATGACAATAATGCACAAAGTATTGAAAGTACTTAATGCAGAAACAACCAAAAAACAACCAAAACCTCAACCTAAAGTAAGTAACTATCTGTCAAATAATTGTAGTGGAGTAAAACGTTTAATTTCCCTCTGAAATTAAGTGAAGTAAAATTATAAAGTGGCATAAAAAGAAAATAGTTAAAGCTTTTGCGTAACGTTTTGATATTAATGAACGTCCGTTACATTCAAGCCATTGCTAAATGAGTTGATACAAAGCTACTTAAAGGTCCAATATGTAGGAATTTCTCCCATCTAGCGTTGAGATCATATATCACAATCAACTCTCTTGCGCCACGCAGTTCAAAGTACATATTACAGCTATGGTAGCCTTCACGCTTTTTTCTGATGACGCGGTCTCTTGCTCTTTTCAATATCCTTTACTTTTTCTGGTGAAGAAGAAGATGTTTGAATACGTGTGGTCCTCCATGTTTCCTTCTTCAAACTTGCTGGGGCCGGGAAGCTTCGATACCCATTAGCAGCATTAGCAGCACCTGTGAGTTTATCATGTGACAGCGAAAGGCGGAGCAGTATGTCCTGTATGTCCCTTACTGGCTAACGTATTTCAAGATGGCGCATGAATATGGAGCTCATGCAAATGTAAAATTTCAAGCCAATAGGAATACTTGGAATTGATGGTGGTGGTAAATATTCATGAAAAAGGACAAGTTTGTGAACGGGCAACACAGATTTTGATAATGAACAACTAAAAACGTTACACACTGGACCTTTAAGACTATCAGCTCTCTCTGTATTTCTCAGTATGGCTATGTTCAGAAGATTGTGTCGTCCGGTGACTTTCCCCTTCAGAAATTCGAGTGAAGATAATTACCTCTTCTGAAGAGTCCATCATGTTTTTTTAATCCTCCGTGTCCTCCTTGCATACTAGCAATTGCGTGGAGGACGGGTGGGGGCGTGTGTGCGATCACGGAAGGCTTGTATCATGTGGACGTGCCGACAGTGTTGTTGTCATTACTTAGAATTCCTCATGTGGGAGAAAGAAACTACGCACTATAGCTTTAAGTAAATTACAAGTACTTCAAAACTCAATTAGGCCTACTGTATACTTGAGAAAATAGTTACATTCAACCACTGCAAGTATATGAGTATATGTTATTTGTTTTGCCTTTATTTTTCTTCTCCCCCACCATTCATCATTCTTTCTTTATAGAACATTTTCATTTAATCAGCACTCTATTTGTTTTTAAAATATAACCTAAGGCAGCTAGTATAATGGTGTAAGATATACCGTATGTCAACAGTTTATCTTACATTTCTTTGATATTTACAGTACAATCTGGTAAAAGTATTACCAGTAAAATGTACTTTTAGTATCAAAATAAGTCATTAGGCAGCATAATCCCTTTCAGAATGTTATAATATTGGATTATTATTATTATTACTGATGCATTTCTGTAGCATTTAAATGTTGTAACTGGTCAGAATATGATATAACAATTGGGTAGATGTACTACTATCTCAGAACTGTTTAGTACTTGAGTAAATGAGTAGAGGAGACTGATCTTATCAAACCCCATTAAACCCCTTGAAACCTGGTATTTTCCTTAGATGGTCTCTTAAGTGGCTTTAAATTTGGAATATACTATATACGTACCAATGCCATCTTTAAAGCAATGCCATTTTATTGACAACATTCTACAGGTGGAGATACTACAAATCATGTGTGCAGTATTGTAAGACACAACAATGATTCGATAAATTGCAAACATTATTTATTTCCATTCACCAAAAATATAGTTCGCAACTCCATAATACATTGCTGTATCTCTAGTTAAGATGGAGCTATGAATGGATTCTTTACTGGGAATTTGTAATACCACGTGTGCCTAAAACATTGTAGAAAACACAAACAAAGTGATAATAGAATCAAGTGGTCACCCTGTATTATCAAAGCTACAATTCAAATAACTCCTCCTGTCTCTCCTGGGTGAAGAGCCAGTCAAACAGAAAGGCCACCGAATCTGACACAAACTCTGCAATCTTCTTTATGTTTGTCACATACCATACTTTATAGCCAGATTCTCCCAGTACCATGAGGAGAAACATGACCAAGAGCCCAAGGAAGATGCGGTCCACATAAAAGTTTGCCTTTTCTCTGAATGTCCACTGCTCCCAAGGTAGCTCACGCCGGGCTTCATAGTATTTACCAAAGTGCAGCAAGGCTTCATGTTCGTCGTTCATCTCTTCCACCGGAGCCTCCGGGTCTTGGCCCCCCTCTGCTGCAGCCATTTTATTGTGTCGTTGGTGCTGATAATGAAAGTGTTTTTTAGTTGTCTGAGAATATTAAAATGACAAAAGTATTAGCATTGCTTTCTGAAACTTAAATACTTATATTGTTTCTCATGACGCTGCTCAAATATTTGCTTTGCAGCTGTTTTAGGATGAATGTGAAGGGACTTACCTCAAAGAAAATTAGTTAAGGATGAAGATAAGATGCACACACAAAATTGAGACTCTTGGCTTTTTTGTCTCCACACCTACACCGTGCTTGTGTGCCCCTTCAGCATTCGGAAGGCCACCTGCGACTGCAGAAGGAGTGTGTGGTGCAAAGGCAGTAAAAGCCAGGTTGGTTATGCAGCACCTCAGTCACTAAGACGAGGGCTGGGGATTAGACAACACTCAGCAGTTTCAAATCCCTCATCAAGGAAGGAGGTGACAGATGGTAAAATACCTATTGATATGTTTGTGAGGGAGGGACAGACAGAGAAAGTGTCAGACGACAGCATGTTCATGTGAAACTATTCATCTTTATAAAGGGCACAGCAGGTGAATGTACATAAATATGAGAAAAATAAACATCTCACCGCAATAGTCAAAACCCACATATAAAATGACGAACACATTTAAACTTGCAGAGTCTGAACCAGATTAGACCTTTTGTTCTTATGTATAGGTTTTCTGAGTGGAAGTAGTGTGACATGGACAGAAACTAGGCTTAGGTCAAACTGATGACAAAGCAGAACTGATGCAGATTTACAAGAAGCTTTAGAGTTGGGATAAATCACTTCAGCATAATGCTCTCTGGGCAATTTACTCAAATGCTTCAAAGTCTTTTCCCCAACCTGCCACAACTAATGATTGAAATATGGCTAAAACGAGCTGAATTAGCTGAAAGGATGCCTGCATCCTGTGATAAAGACTAATTGTTGGATTGCTTTAATGTTGCCAGAGTTTTATTCCATTTGGTCTAGTGACTTATTGTTCATTTGCATTCCAGGCAGGGCCTTTTTCTGTTCTCTGTATATTGAATGGTTCCTGTGAAACATCACATTTCAGAACACACTGTACTCTCTCTCTCTATTGATCTTACCCAATATGTTTTCTCATTCAAGTGACTACTCAAACATCAAAAGTAAGCATTTGCAAATTAATGTTTTGTACTAAATCTAATCTAATTTTTAGCCAGCTAGCAGCGTGGTTCTACACTGCAATGTTGATCCGTCTGTCGGTCAGTTCGTCCACCACTTTGGTGCCGATTAAATTATCTCAACAACTGTGTGACATATTGCCATGACATTTTGTACAGACATTCATTGTGCCCAGGGGATGAATCCTAATGACTCAGGTGATCCTCTGACCTTGTGTCTAGCACCAACAAGCAGGTCAAAGTTGTCTTCTCCAGGATAGGTTGCCATTCAATTTGATACAGACCTTCGAGTTCCCCTTTATGATTAACTTTTACTTTGCCGATCTTTTGACATTTCATTATTTTCATACTTTGGTTTATGACCAAATACTTGCAAAACGTATGTTGTTTAGTGCTTATTATTGAATATTAGCATACTAATGCTAAACTAAGATTGTGAACATGGTAACATAGCTGCTCAACATCCGTATGTTAGCATTGTCATCGTGAGCATGTTAGCATTTAGCTTAAAGCACTGCTGAGCCTAAATACAGCCTCACAGAGCCACAGGCAGAGTAGACTTGTAGTCTTGTCTAAAATTTTAATTGTTGTAAATCTGAAATAAGAACTGTAACATTAGCATATTTGAAGAAACAATCAAAGTTTATTCTGGTGAATTTACCCACAACCTATTTGAACATGAAATGGTTGTTGCATAACTTATTTTGTTGACATATATATTATAATTCAATATGAATCAATTTATGAAGCATCAATTGAAAACAAAATAATGCATGTTGATGGGAATATATAATTGTTCTGTTGATTGCAGGCTGATTTTCTTTGAAATCTAAATGTCAAATAAATATGAATGGGTCAGAGATGAACTTGTCCCATGACCCAATGAAGTGCTTTGCTTTTGTGTTCGTTAATCGGTTAATATTCCAAATATCACATACATGTAATTCAGTCACTGTAGTCACTGTACATCTCACTGTAAACCATGTGCACGGGAGTACTGCAGTTCTTTGTTACATTTTTACATCCACTTTCTCCGGTATGGCTGGTGTGCTGGTGGGGCACGCGGTGGGCTCTGTGGGTTTACACAGCATGCAGCGGCTAGTGATCTGGATCAGCGTGACACGGAACCCATTTATCCTGTATGCATAAACCATTGGGTTGAGTGCTGAGTTCACATGGGACATGAAAATGCCTACATACATGGCAAACTTAGGTATGGAATACTTTGGGCAGAAAAAGGTAATGCAGTTCATGATGTGTATTGGCAGCCAACACACAGCAAAGAGGAACACCACCAAGGCCAGTGATTTGGCCAGCTTCAGCTCCTTCCGATAGTACCTGTCTCCATCACATGTGGCTTCAGCACGCCGGTTAAGCTGTCGCCGGATCACCCTAAAGATCTCCCCATACAGAGCGATCATTACGGACAGGGGTACCACCACCCAGCCGAAGAAATTGAAGTACACCATGTAGTCCATTCTCATGACAGTGGTGAATTCACAGACAATGTCGCTGGAACTGCTGAGGTTTCCTTGAACATTGCGGTTATTCCATCCAATCATTGGAACCAATCCAGTGAGGAAGGAGAGGATCCAACACAGAAAAACTGCCACGTATGCCCTCCTCTGGGTCACTATGGTGTTGTACCTAAGCAATTATTGGAAAACAAATGAAGACAGGTTTTTAATCACTGAAATGGACACATACATCCTGTACTACTGGATGAGTATTTTTTTGAACAAACGCCAGTACATAGATTATTGTAGAGAAGGATTTTTCTCAAGTGCCAGCTTTTGACCTAAGGATCCAACGTACAAATAAAAAGGAGTATGGTTAACTGCCAAAATCCCTTAACAAACTATGTCAGTTATTTAGTCAGACAGTGACATTTTCATTTGCTTAAAAGCTTGTGATGTCCAGCCCATTGATTTGCGTTAAACCAGACAACGATATGTGGTGACATGTCAGACATCAACCATCTCCTCTTGTTTCATTCTCTGATGCTGAAAGAAATAAAAAGAGACTTACTACTACTATATTTATTTTTTCTCCTAAAATGTTTTTGGGGCAACTTTAGAGAGTAGGATTATCAGAAAATTAAGGGGTTTTGCTTTTTAAGAAAGGAGTTCAATTCAACTGTTAAAGTCACAATATGTTGGTTCTGAGAGCAATCTAAGACGATTTGTAATTTTGGGTAATATATAAATAAAAGTTACTTGATTTGACTTATATGGGAAGAGATACATGCTCAATCTACAACCAGTTGAGTTCTAGTGAAATCAGGCTTGTGAATAAAGAGCACTTATGCCAATAACATATTTCAGAGTCTATTTTTATCAAGAAAGCTGCAACGAACTGGAACAGGCAATCACAACCACTCATGGATTATGCTGGGATCCATTTCCTATTGCTCTGTTATGAATATTTTATTGCTCTTCTTGATTTGTCATCACAACATTCATCATCCAAATCACTTTCTGTTAATCTTTCTAAATCCTCAGAAAACGAAATTACACTTTTTAAATGAAAGTATAGTCACTTGGTTTTACAACAGTTCCTCACCTGGTGGGAATCTTGACACGCAGATATCGGTCAATAGCGATGGCCAGGAGGGAAAGGATGGAGCTCTGGGTGATGATCAGCAGCAGGCAGGACAGGAAGAGGCAGGTGTAAAACTGAGTATTAAATCCCAGACTAATGATAATAGCCAGAGGGATGACCAAAACTCCCACAGCGATATCAGCCACGGCCAGAGACACAATGAAGCAGAAGGTGGTGTTGCGGAGAGCTCGGTTCACACACACAGCCAGCACCACCAGCACATTCCCCACCACAGAGGCCAGGGCAATAGCTGTTTCAATGGAGATGTACATCATGTCCACATGTTCCCGACGCTTGATACCAGGAGCAGAAGACATTTTTGCTATTCGCAGATCTCGCTTACCTTTAGATACTAAAAGAAAATAAAAATTGGTTGTTGAAACTTCTTACATCCACTTTAGGTTTTGCTTCCATTACTAGCTGAAAATATTGTACTTTTTCTCTTTGCCACATTGACACATTAATGAGTGGCCCTTTTGTTCTCCTGAAGGGATGTTGGACGATTAATCCTTAGCATGTTGTTCAAGCTTTGTTCAGGACTGGATGCCAGTGCATCACTATACTCTTCTACATCCCTACTTGCTCTCTCTCTTAGTCACTCTCTCACAAGTCTGTAAAAACTGTGCTGGTCATAAAATTGAGGGGAGGGACTTTGCCTTCTGCAGCACCCTGCAGCAATAGTTTTGCTCACATTAAAGGGATATTTCACCATTGGAAAGATGAATATGTTTTTAAATTAGGTCATTTATGTAGTAGAAATGTGAAATCATTTTTGAAGTAGGTGCCTTCTAGACCAAGAAAAGACAGAAAATGTATTTTTGTCTCATGTGGATGAAAGACAACAACTCACAGAATGCACTTGCTTCGCTTCCCTACGAGGCCATTCCCAAGCCACGCCTACCAGTTACAGAGGACAGTCAAGTCAAGTCAAGTGAGTTTTATTGTCATTTCAAACATATACACTGTATATAGTGAAACGAAACATTGTTTCACCATGTCTCAAGTGGTGTTACACATTTAAAATATATAAAATGACATTTAAAAAAAAACGACATTATATAAACACGACATACGAGACACATTATAGACCATACATAAAGTGCAATTAATATTTAAATTAGAGCATTTAAGACCGACAAGGGACAGGACAGACAACAGACAACAAAAGGGGCATGTAGACTTGTAACAGAGCACTGATTGTTAATAGTTAGGTTCACCGTGAGGTGAAGGTAGAATATAAGAACTTTCTTGAGATTTGCATGGTTGAAATCACCAGTGACAATAAATAGGCCATCCGGATGTGCGCTTTGGAGCTCACTGCTCCGTAAAGTTCAGCTAACGCATTGGTAGCATTAGCGCTTGGTGGGATCTAAACACAGAGTATAAACACAGCCGTGAATTTGCGTGGAATGTAGATAATGAGCGGACATTTGCAAGCAGGATGGATGGGACAGGTGGTCGGCTAGCGTTAGCTTTCCACGTAGCTCAAACTCCTGCCCTCGTTCCGCGTTTCCGCTTTCTCGCACACCGCTTTCGATGTCCCCTTCCCCGGCTAGCGGCATCGAGCAACACCACAAGCTGAGGTGCTGGTCCCGTAGCCGTACAAGTGTATCCCGGTGGTACACATGTGCGGTAGTTTGAATGCACATAATTGCAAGGTTGCTGCAGAAGAGAGAGAGCCTGTTAGCTTAGCCTCAAGATGGCTGATACTGTTTGTAGATTCTGGGAGTGAGGTTCCACCCCTTGTGGGCGGGTTGAAAACATGTGGAACTAGCTGCTACTACTGGCTGTAGTCCATAGCCTCTGGACAAAAATGCCTCCGATGGCGCAAAACAACGATTTTTGCGTCATAAGAGTTTTTTTTCCAGACACACAATACAGAGTATATACTCTCGTCTCAGGAAATACTAATGGGTTTCTACTTTATAATGCTAATCAGTGAAGTATCCCTTTAAGTGTTTTTGTGTGTGTGTGTGTGTGTGTGTGTGTGTGTGTGTGTGTGTGTGTGTGTGTGTGTGTGTGTGTGTGTGTGTGTGTGTGTGTGTGTGTGGTTTTGAGAGGAGCTGTGGTCTATGTAATAACTGGCAGGATGCATTTTGATTACAAGGGTGTTGAAGCTCTCAGCTGAATATTGATGTGCATTAGAGCTGATTGAAATCTGATTGCACTCACAAGTTTAATTTTCAACTGTGAAATGTCCTGCTCTTGAAAAGTCTTTATTAACTATACTTAAGGGATCCTTGTCAAAATTGTTTTCAACTTTAAAAGAATCCAGTGTCCAGTATCCTGAAAACCCCAGCATCAGTGGATCTCACGGTGACAACAAGGCTCCAGGAAGTAACTCGAAAAAATAATCTGGCACATAAACACACAAATTGTCATTTTTAAACTTCTGTTTTTGTACAGATTAATGAGTGAGTAAAGAGTATTTCCCAAAATGTTCATTATCTTTAGTATGACGTAAGTCTCTTCCTGTCTATACTACAGTACATGCACTCAGACCCGTCGCCAGACCTCAGTCTTAAGGGGGGCATATGAAATACATGGGAGGGCACAATTATTATTAGCGTACAGTACGTATATTTATAATAATCATATACTCTTGTTATACTATTCGCACGTAATCATCACGTTAAACATAACCAACAGCAATATGACCAGGTAGCCTATATAGCCTACAACACATTACATAGAAGCAATGTTATGAATATCCATAAAACACTTGACTATACAACATATTAGATGTAACACCAGAAGCATCTCTCAAACATTGCATTTTAAAGCAGTCAACAGAAGGATATGCATTGCTATGCATGTGCCATGAGACACACGCGCACGCACGCACACGCACACACACACACACACACACACACACACACACACACACACCACACACACACACACACACACACACACACACACACACACGCACAGAGACTTTGAACCTACCGGTACTTTGAGTGGAGGCAGCATGTCCTCTCTTCAGTCCCTCCTGTCATTTCAAGCTGCATGCTTATTTAAGCCCTTGTCTGTAAATCTTAAACCCCTTAATGAAGAAGGTCGCGTCCGATTATACAGATGTGAATTTCCTGCAGGCCTAACAAAATGCGGAGTCCTTTTCCACCGAGTAGCTTACGCAAGCCAGTCCCTGTTCAAATACCAGCTAGAGGAAAATTATCGGGTTTTTTTTAACAAAACATTTTGACTGGATATTTCCTCAACACAACCTGTTTGGGTTTGTCCGTCACACCCCCTGATTCAACAGTTAGTTGTGGCCCAAATGCTGCCCCAGTCGCAGTTGCACTTGACCTGCAGGTCCTGCCAGGCCCAGGGTCGGGCTCCACGGAGCTACTAGCATCAGGCTCAGACTGTCGTCCAGGGGCTCCTTCTCCAACGACAACATCAGGAGGCGTCGGTGTCGTATCCAGTTTGGCAGAGGAGAATGTTGGTGGGCTTTTCAACCACTTACGATATCCATGACGAACTGAAGCGAGTAAGCCGGCGAAAACTCATCCAGCTTTCAAAAATGTGCGGTAACTGTTGAGCGGCTACACTGACATAGGCTACGTCACGTCGTAGACTAACTTTCTTTTTAGTAAGGCCGTGATAGGCTGTAGTGTAGATTCCCATCAATCAAACAAAAATCACACCATTGTTTATTTATATTTTTAATGTTTTAATGATAAAGAATGCAACATTAATGCAACACAAAATTAGCAACTATGATAATATAAAATTAAAGTAATTTTTTTAAGAGGTCTGTGCCTCAAGTGGGGGGGCACAAGCATTTTTGGGGGCGGGCCCGGCCCCCTATGGCCCGCCCATAGCGACGGGTGTGCATGCACTCATGTTCCTCTTTAATTGTGCAACATCAACAAGGTGGTTGAGGTCCAGTTCATCATTTATTCTATCTATTAACATTAGTGAAGTCATGTTTCAGCGCAGTAACTGCTTCAATTAGAATTCTGTACATCTGCTGCAAAAAACTTTGAATTATTTTATGAGAAGCTATGAATAATGTACACATTTAAGTGGTGTTTCTTTGAATTGAACTTTTTTAGTGTCACTGTCACAGTCTTGCATTTAAAGCTGCACGAGGTAGAATTAAAAAATAAACGTGTGAGAGCGCCTCCTGCAGCTCTTCCTCCCTCTCCCCTCTCTGTCTAGCCCCTCCCATCAGGCGAGCACAGGCAAGCACAGCACAGGCGCAGCGGCTTCATAACATTTACGACTACTATTCATTCATTTCATCCTGATACCGTTATATAGCGGCAGTTCTATGGGAATGACCATCCCGTTTTCTTTGTAAAGCCCTTTGATTTGACATAGTGTGAATCAAGGCTCTAGTTAGCTACATAAACATGAACTTGAATTAGCCGCAGCCATGAGCTCCAGTTAGAAAAGGGCTAAACTACCAGCCGGTCTGCTGCGTTTCCTCTCACACCACCTCCGGCATGTCCTTGTTCAGATGGCAGCAGTAGGCGGCACTGTGGGTTCAGCCTCTGGTCCTCGTAGCAGGCTGCTGCCATCTGAGGACACCCCAGAGACGGAAAAGTAAACGTGCTACACGAGCCAGTGTTTGTGCTAGGCTAAAGGCTAACCCCAACAGACCAGCTCTCCCGAATTATTTCACAGCAAATGTCCGCTCCCTGGACAATAAACTGGACTAGGCTACTTTTTTACATAATTATAAAAATATAATTTTCTGATTCTAAAATGTATTTCTAAAATATATACATTTATTAATTTCATATGTATTCCGTTCCCATGGGTCTATTCCCTAAATTTGAGCTTTTATCCAATCAGATTTCATCCTGTGCTGTCTCCGGGTGAAAAATCTACTCTGAGGCCTTCACAATTTTGAGTAAATCCCTCTGCTGTTTAAGCAAATAGGGACAATGTTGTTGATTGTCATATTCTTTAGCCAATCAAATTTCAAGTTTGCCCTGTTGGGTGTATTCTTCGATAGGCCAGAGCCTTCTGTCTGGCCCAGCAAACCTACGTCCACATTTTTTTGTTGTTGCTATAAATAGAACTGACGCCTATTTTTCATGCTACACGCAAGCGTGTTGGAAGCGTTTCCAGGCAAAATAGAATAGGAAAAGATGTTTATATGTCATTTATACACGAATACATATTAATAAATGACATGTTGATGTTTGAAAGTATCTAGGTTTTGATACAAATGCAGATACAAATGTAATAAAAAAAAAAAGTGTAGCCTATTTTGCCGTCAATACTGCCGACGTCTTTGCTGTAATCAAATCAGTATATATTTATGTTTAACATGGTATTTCATTTTATCAATGGGAAACAGACATGTGTCCAGACAAGGCATTGGAATTTTTGCCAAACAGCGGCAAAAATAAAATGCCTACACCAGCTTTAATGGCGCCTTTTTTTTCCTCCAACCTTTTATAACTTGGACTCTGCAGGGTAAACTGCAAGTAGGAACTAGATCCAAAAGTTCAATTACTAAAACTTAATCTAATTGTCTTTTAGAGAATGAAAAGACTTTGGCAGCGAGTATCACTGAGCAAGCAATCAATGAGATGGTCTTCAGTTGTTTCCTTAAGGAAGCATATTCAATGTCTGCCTGTAAATATATTAGGTCCGATGACTCAGGGTTTGTTGTGTTGGGACATTGCTTATGATCTCAGGGTCTGGTCTAAGCATTAGAGTGTTCATGACACTGAATCAGTTTTATTAGGCCTCTGTCAATCTGCATGCCTTCATTGGTTCAAGTGGGAGTCTACATGCACTATCACTTCTGCAATAACTGTAAATGTAAAAAACAAACAAAAAAAACACTGCAGTATTTATCTAACATATAAGTTCAGCATTTAAAGGTCCCATGGCATGACAATTTCACTTTATGAGGTTTTTTAACATTAATATGCGTTCCCCCAGCCTGCCTATGGTCCCCCAGTGGCTAGAAATGGTGATAGGTGTAAACCGAGCCCTGGGTATCCTGCTCTGCCTTTGAGAAAATGAAAGCTCAGATGGAATCTTGCTCCTTATGAGGTCATAATCCTTATGAGGTCATAATGAGCAAGGTTACCTCCCCTTTCTCTGCTTTGCCAGCCCAGAGAATTTGGCCCACCCATGAGAGAGAGACATCATGGCTTTCAAATGAGCAAAGTGGCAGTTGGTCAAGACACAGAAATGGCACATACTAAGGAAAGCTGTGGGACTGGCTCTAGTGGCTGTAATTCTGCACCAAGGCTGAATTTTGGGAAATAGACTTCAGATACAGTAGTAGGGGACCACTGAGGCCTATATACAGCATCCAAAGAGCACCATGTCATGAGACCTTTAAGAACACTATTGTACTGTATCTGGTGCACTTTTAGTGTTTACCCATTTCGTTGTTGCAGTTTGTTTCTTTTTTTTCCCCTTCTTGGATCGATCCAGAAATGAAAAAATTCTCCTTTGTAGTGGCGTGGTTTATATATTAACAATAATGTAACATGAAGGAGAAATTGCATTATTTTGTTCCACCAATTATTGATGATCAATTATGGGAAATTGAAATTGCTACAGATTGAAACATGCAGTAGACTTATGGTTTCAGCAAACCCTGCATGATAATTTCTTCCACTGATATTCCTCTACAGATAGTTAGATAACACCACACATCATTATCTATAAACAGAAGGAATGAATTTGATTATGGCCTTGCAGGGATCCGCTTGCGCATGTGCCACAGGGACTACATGACAGTAAAGCTTCTATTACCGGTTCCAATTAACAAAAGTATTGTCAACATCCTCACAGAGCATCCCAGTGTAATGCAGAATTTTAATTCACTCTGACATAATGACTACGGCTGCTATGCTGTCTCTGTTTGTGTCTATATTAATCGGTCAACCACAGCAGTTTCCCAAATGGATATGAGTGTTCAAATGAATAAACTGAATGGAGCACAATTAAAAATAGATCAGGGAGCAGCTTTGAATATTAAATGTACAGACCAACTCAATTCAGGCCAACGACGTAACTCGATTACAAAATCGAGTTACGTCGTCGGCCTAGACATCAAAAACTGGTTGGCTCATAATTTCCTTCAGCTAAACTCTTTGGCGCCCAACAACATACCACTGTTGTTGTCCAGAATCTGAATCACCTTTCTGCCTACATGAGACCACATGCCAAGAACCTTGGTGTTATATTTTTAGAAGTTTTAACGGACAGATAAATTCCTTTTTCAGGTCTAGTTTCTTCTCTGAGTCATCATCTTAACTCTGAGTCATCTCCTAAATTTAACATTCCCTATGACTTTCTGGTCTTGAAAGAATCATTAATGCAATAAGATCATCCAGGCTGGACTACTGTAATTCTCTCTCTGCATTTCCCTGGTTACAACTACTGTAGTTCCTAGTGGCAGTGCTGCTATGATCACTTTCATATTTAGCTGTCTATTTTATTTGTGATAAGGTGCATTTTTAATAGTCATTGTTTGCTTTGCTTACACATGTTTTTTTTCTATGTCAGCTCAGTAATACTTGTGCTCTCCATAAACTGCTGTTGCTTTAGCCTATTATTTCAGTTGCAACCCTGGCAGTGGTAAGCGATCGTGAGAGCAAATAAAAAATAAAAAAACATAATTCAAACTGATGTACGCATTGGCAACACACGGCTCAAGAAGCCAACAAATAGCCGATATGTAATTCCCTCCGCTGAAAATCTTTCATAAAAATACTCGTCGGGGAATGTTAACGGGGTTGTCGGTCTCTAAATGTGCTAACTTTTATCAGACCCTCCAGAAAAACGCGATTATGCGATTGCATAATTCAATGTCAATTCAAAGTCCGCATATTTATGCGGGGGCCACATTTTTTTAAATACGCCGCACTTTCGCAGCATAAATTGCCGATTTCCGCGCAAAATATGCGGGGCTTGCATGATTTCATAATCCCCACATTTTCAATGCAAAAAAGTCACAAATATTTTAGCAGAAAGTTGAAAAATGTTGCGTTTACTTCACACAAGAGCAGCCATTTTCCCCTGTTGCCATGGGAACGTTATGAAGTGACGTAATTATGCGACGTGAGCACATTGACATATATAAAATGGATCAACAGATCCCGTTGCTCTCATAGACATTATATAAGAATGGACCAACAGATCCCGTTGCTCTGGACGGAGACCAGTGAAGGCTATTAGACAAGGGGGTAAGCTTCGCTTCAGAACTCGAACCTCCTATCCCATTTTGCTATTAGAAGCACTTTTCCATTGATCACTGAGCATTACTTAACGCCAAATCTTGCTTTGTAGTACAGGCCTCCAGGTCTCTGGAGTTATGGATGAGCATTTACTCAGTGCACCACCATAACAAATCTGTTATGATCAGTGTTATGGTTATTATCAGAAGTCAGGCAGCTACAGTGAGGTCAAGGAGATACTACCAAATCAGCAGAGCAGTAATGTATAGGGCAGGTGGATGTGATTACAACGCTCTGGGTTGAAGGACTTAAGCTCCATTATGCATTCATTTAGAGTGGCTCCTATTAAGGGAATTTGATTAGCTACAATCGTCATGATTGACGTGTTGATATAGCCATAGTGCATACTGGGAGGTGGGAGCGCTTGCTGAACGTCGGGGGCTGTCCCAGGGTCAAAACTACACAGAACAAAGTGGGGATACTCTCATTGTGTAGCCAGCAACCTAACGAAAACAAGCACACCCCACAACACGTGCAGGAAGAGGAGATTTTATTTTTTTTCAGATGGAACAAGTAGGGCTGGGTACCGAACAAAATACTCCAATCCTATGAGTATCAATAAATAATAAATATTATATTAAATTATTAAATTATTATTATTATTAAATAATAAATTATATTTAATTGCTGAGAATCTAGCCAATCGAACGATGTAGCGTGTCCATACTGTCCAATTTCTGAACGTTTGTGTTTTAATGCTTAATGTGAAACACAGATGGGCTACCATAACCAGGGCACTGGTGATCCGGTGGGTTTAATGAGGTTATTAAATTGCCACTTTATTCTCATAATATTACAACTTTTTTTTCTCAAAACATTACTTACTTTATATTATTCTCAACATCTCGAAGAACACACGTATGTGGGATTCATTTTGTATGTACAGAAAGTTTTGTATGTTAGTTTTTATATTTATACATTAATTAAAATGAAATAATGTATCATTGATGTGAAAAAAGACATTTAAAGAGATTACTTCCGCCAAACAAAAGACAAAATAAGAAGGGAAGAGTAAATGACTCAGCAGGGATAACATTAAATGAGAAGTTGATCTATAGGAGAACAAATAAATATATTTGAAACCGATACAGAATGGCTGAGAACCTTACTGCATTATGTTCCATTATATTTTCATATATTGAATGTCAGCTTGATGGTGTTTTAAGCCCCCAAAGTCTACTTCAAGGCAGCGCTGTGACCGTTGACTTCAAGGCACCTAACCCTAACCCTAACCTTAACAGTAACCCCAACCATTGCCTAATCATAGAGCTTTCCAGGCAGCGCTGCCTGGAAGACGACGTTGTGGGCTTAAAACACCAAACACCTGAATGTCACCTGCTGCCTGAATCTTGCATTTTCCTTTACAAAAAAAAACATTTCCACCATAAATTGGTGCTTACAAATTTACCAGTATGCAGGAAGTTTGACCCTGGTCAGTAACATTTATTTATGTAACTTAATTGTGTGTCATTAAATGTTTATTTTCCAAACGTAATGTGCAAAATAATTGTTTTTCTTGATTAGATTAATTTGTGATCATTAGGAGCCGAAATCGAAATCGTGATCAAAATTCAATTACTTGCACAGCCCTAACCACAACCACCAGCACAAAGACAACAGACCACATGTGTTAGAGAAAAAAAAATCTAGCATTTTTAAAGTTTAGATTAGGATCAGGGTTAGAAGTGGGCGCTTTTTCTCAGAGACTTTATCTAATGCTTCTAATAAAACAAACTAAATGTCATATTGATACAAATATGATATGCTACGTCTGGGATTACTGTAACTGACTGGTAAAAGCAGCATGATAGACAACTGCAGCACAATACCAGTCAATGTACCTAAACTAATACCACTTTCTCAGTGTGAATGTGGTTATTTTACCATTGGGGCTCCAGGTTGGTAGCTTCAAAACAAGTCTTTAACATTGCAAAACATTTCTATCTAAATCTATCACAAAACTTAACATGTCTGTGCAGAATGCAGCTAAAATGAATTAAAGCTGCTAATGTGAGCTGATAGGAATTAACCTTTTTACAAGAATTTGCAAGTATTTATCTGTAAACCAGTCACATTTGTTGTCAGATATGAGTCATTTCCTCCTGATAGAAATAACATGAGGGCTCTTATCGTAGACTTTTTTTTGTCATCCATATGATATATTGCAACAGCATACATATATATATTTTTCAGACATGGCACAGCATTAAAAGTTAAATGCTACCATACAATCACAAGTACAATTATATAAGCATGCAAACATCCACATAGCGTGCAGCAAAAGTATCTTAGTGTCATCACAACTTAAAAAAAAAGCGAGTGGCCAAAGACTTCCTCAAAGGTTTCACAAGACCGAGATGAATGATAAATGGCACGGCACAGCACATTTAGGCTCAGACATTCAGACACGCTACACCATTAACCACCAAACATAAGCCAGATTGAAAGCACAATGGCTGTGGAAGAAGTCATCTACACGTTGTTCGAGGTGCTTATTGCTGTTAGCTGCTGTCTCGGTAACATGTTGGTTATTTTGGCACTGTGGACCAGTAAAAGCATTCAACAGCCTACCTTCTGCCTTATTGTCTGTCTGGCTGTGGCTGACTTTATGGTTGGCTGCGTGGCCATACCGCTGGCGGTGGTGGTGGATGGACGAGTGAAGACTTCTTTCTACGGCTGTCTCTTCATCAGCTGTGTGGTCATTCTGTTGACCCTAGTCTCAGTTTTTTCTCTTTTGGCTATTGCAGTGGACCGCTTCCTCCGGGTGTTTTTCCCTCTCAGGTAAGACTTTTCCTGGATGGTTTATTGAGCAGAGAAAAGTAAAATAGTGCTGCTAAGCATGTCTTTGAATCTAAATTTGATCCATTTTATCTCAATCTCATCTCTGGCCCTTTTACTGATTCACTGTACATCCCTACAATGAGCTAATGATGGTTTTATATAATTTGTAATTACTGTGCATTTTAACTACATAATTGGACATAGCAATAATTAGTGTTTTTCTGTTTAGGTACAAAAGGACTGTAACACAGAGACATTCTTGGCTTGTAGTAGCAGCATGTTGGCTTGTTGCAATACCACTGAGCTTTGCTCCCATGCTTGGATGGTGCAACCATGAAACCTGGTCTAAGTCCATCAACTCTACTATTGTCTGCAAGTTTATAGATGTGATCCCCATGTCATACCTGGTTTACTTCAACTTCTTTCTTTGCACCCTGCCACCTCTGTTGGTGATGACTGTATTGTACGCCTACATTTTCTGGACAATCCGAGGAAACCTTCGAGAGAAACCAGGCAACGGTGCCCAAAACCAGTCGCAGATGTACCTAAAGAAAGAGAGACAGCTGGCAGGATCTCTGTCTCTGGTCTTGGCTCTGTTTGTGCTGTCCTGGCTCCCTCTCCACATAATGAACTGCATACTTTACTTTGGTGGGCCAAATGATGTACCATTACCAGTAGTCTATATTGGCATTCTGCTTTCTCATGCTAACTCAGCTGTAAACCCAGTTGTGTATGCATTCAAAATACAAAAGATCAAGACAGCGTACCTGAAGCTCTGGAGACGGTATATTTCATGTGGAGAAGAAAATCAAGGATCTCAGACAAGCCAGTCGACAGACAACAATCTCAGTAGTGTGGCCAACAATGAGTGAAGGAATATTTTGTTTGTTTGCTTCTTTGTTTTTAAGGAAAGGTTTGATTGACTATTGAGCATAATTAAACATTGGTCAAACACATTGAGTGAAAAGTTAAGAAAGTCAGTTAAAGTATGTGACGTTTGAAATTATTGAAATCCAAAAGCTACCTTTAAAGGATGAGGATGATGTTCTGTGTATTGATACTGTGAAGATATCCAGCCAATTGCACTGAAATATCGCTATGTTCAGGAATCTGTTTGTGTTTGTGTGACCTGTTTGTGGGTATACATATGGGTGATTATTGCACAAACTCTCTTGCAGAAAAAAGTGGCAACTTCCACTGTCTTAAAAGCTTTAGTTTCATATCACTGTTGTGCTTCTGTTTATATTGAAGTTCCAGTTCTTTTGTCAGTTTCACAGAAAGCACACACTGTGTTGGAAATTACCTTCACTATCACTATCTTTGAAAAAGAATTGAACTTTTATGACACTAGAAAGATAAATTCAGACATCTTAAGCATTATTTTTGTTGTAATTAAATTGGGAACATTCATTTTATGGCATGTAGCCGTGTACACCTGACTAGAAAACTAGAAAACCATGTACAATGTTATATAGTCAAACAGCCCTGTAAGAGAACTCTTTAGACCTTCAGCCCATATTAGACCGGTGTGAGATGTATAGTAATTTATTTGAATCTGTAGTTTTCAATCCATTGATTGGATAGCATAGACATCTTATAATAATATGTCTTCCCCCATTGAAAAGGAAGTAGAAAAAACATTTCAAAAGAGTGCAGTCTACCACAACACCACCACAAAATACAGCTTCAAGAATTACCCAAAAGTTGAGTCAGCTAGTCCTTACAAGTATCACAAAGGAAGCATTTATTGCACAACTGTTGGTTGCACAGATATACACAGATACACAATATGGAATATCACCAATACGTGACCAACTACCAGTTGTACTACCACAGCTAACAAAAAGCATAAACAATATACTGTACAGATGTTTCTTTTTTGTACCAGTTCATAATAATTGATGTAGTTTTAACAAGCAATCTCAAGAGTAGTCTGGCTCAACAGATGTACATTACTGGGATGAAGCCTGACGGGTGTCCCTCCCCTCTCACTATCTCCAGTATCGGGGCTTAGCGCCACCCAGGACTGTTGTGATTGATTTAAAGAAATACAAACAAGATAGCGTTTTTTCCCCTATCCCAGAATAGCTAGGCAGTGTAGCTACCATACTCCATCGCTGATCGGGTTGTTTTTATAACATTGTTAGTGACATCTGTTGGTAATGTGCATTGCATTTTGAATTTGTTTTACTTTATTATTTTCTTATAAAGTAGGCTACAGTATCAAAACGAGATATTTGCAGTGCACACAGGAGTATAGTGAAAAAGACACACTTGATTTTACAGGTACATCGATTTAATTAAAAGATTAGTACGACATTTTCTTTGGCTAATCAGTATTCATCTTTATTATGCTGTTTGTTTTTGTGTTAATGCTTGTCTTAAGTTCTTACTTCAGAAATGAAGTGGAAGTTGATTGCTTATGTTCACAGGCTTGTGGTTAGTTGTGTGATAATTAAGCCCTTTTTCCATTTCCTCACTTTAAGAATCTATTCAGCTCTATTTTCTTTTGTACATACCCTACACCTTTGAAGTTAAAAATAAACTTGTTTCCTGTTAATGAATGCAGTCTTTTAATGAGCAGTTACTTTCTGCCTGCTGTAAACAGTTTATGCATATTTACGAGCCAGCAAGATCTTAACTAAATATATCATACAACTAATGTCTTCAGTCTACACTGGTGCACTTACAAAAAGCTTTCCATGTAGATAAATGTGATATGACAGTTTCATTTTCAAAAGCATATACCACCACGACTCATTTCCTATTTGTTGCATGTGCAAATTTAATTATCAATCCTCCAATCTGACTCTAGCAGACATGCACTTCCAATTTGTATTCTTAGAAATAAATTGCTGCAAGTCCACCATGAAGTTTGTAAGTTACTGACTTTTACAAAACCGTACATCTTAATAACTAACTTTTTAGACACTGGGTCATAGAGTGATTCACATATCAGCAAAAAACAACAACACAGATTCGAGCCACTTTTGCCTACAGTGTGAACGTAGCCTAAGACAGTAATTCTCAAAGTGTGGTCCGTGGCACTCTGCAAGGGAGTCCGTGAAAAGTTTTCAGATTCATTCATTTAAATCATCATGATATAAAAATACATTATACATATTTAACTAACTACTAAATAATATATTTTTTTAAATCTCAAATAGTTCATTGATTACTTTCTAATCTAACAAATCTATACCTCAGAATCTGCAAATATTTTTGAAACATGTCTAATATCTTTCTAATACATTTCTCATGTGTTGTTATTTCACATAACATAACAAAGACTATAGAAGTATAAAAAAAAAAAAGCTGCGTCAAATTATTCCAAGGGACATACATTAAGGGGGTCCCCCCGGTATATTCTCTATCTTGTAAAGGGTCCGTGGCTGAAAAAAGATTAAGAGCTTCTGCAGTATAGTTCCCAAAGTTTAATTTCCCGAGTGATGATAGTCTTTGGCCACAAGATGGGGTCAGAGTGGCTCCTTTGCCACTCAGTCAGTGTGAGAGAGCTTCATTCCTAGCACTCATTGTAGGCTACCTCTCAAGGAAGGTAATAGACTGTATAGTTATCAGCTGAGTAGGATTTTCTCCATCCCACAAACTATACAACCTACTACCTCACCTTGCTAGGCTCAACTTCAGGCACCAATATCCTTAAAAACAAGATTACTCGATATGTATCAACTTCAATACATGTTGTTAGAATAGACCAGTTCCATCATTGTGTCTGGTAAATTTATTTGTTGTGTCTGCACGCTTCTACTCAGAGGTGAGGGACGGGTTATCTCTTGAATTCCATGTTGCTGAGTTCCTTATCCATGGAGCCTCCCATGTAGGTTTCGGCTTCACAGTAGATCAACCTGTCTCCTTAGGAAAGACAGTAGATTGTATAGTTATCTCAGAGGGAGGACACAAACCCCACAACTATTCAATCTACTACCTCAGCCTCAAGGACAGATACGTGTGTAGGTAGCAGTGGAAAATTGTCGGTCAAGCTGTGAGACAAAAATAAAGAGAGAGTAAATGAGTTTTTAGATCCACTTGGGGCCACAAAGGTTAAAAAATATTACAGAATATACAGTCTGTGTAGAGACCAATATAGATGTGTTTACATGATGTCATTTCAGACTGTGTTTAGTAGCAGCGCTTTACAGAAAACCTGCAAGACTGCAAATTCTTTCAAAGTCATTTATTGTAATTTCTTATGTAGTAAGCTCCTGCAATTGCATCCAAAATACTAGTTAAAACATGCACACATACAAACTTAAATAAATAATAGATATAAAAAAAATTTCAAATGACACTCCTCACCATGGAACGAGGTAGCCTGGTAACAGTTTTATCAGGAATTACCTTCCAGACTCCAGACTCACCACCACTGTAGAGTTGTAAAATCAAGACTCGTTTCACCAGAATTGCAACCAGCCTGACAGTGCTACTGCATTTACTGTACGTGTTATGCAGTGTCTGACCACTTGCATTGGTCTGCGCAAATGCATTTGGCCAGTGTTTGAGAACGACAGGTGGTGGACATGCCGCACATTGGCGTACACTGGAAATTTGCAAAAGAAATGGTACGTACTTAATGACCTGCACATTAAAGACAAAATACACTTCTGTCAACACAAAAGAGCTCACTTTTTTAGGGAAATTGGAATATAATGAAGAGTAGCTATGCCAAGAATTAGTACCTATTTTACTCTAAAACCTTTTCAAAAGTCTTTCTAGCTTTCTTACAAACAGAAAATATAGCTCAGTTCAAGCTAATTTCCCCCCACTTCAGTTCCTTCTGTCTCTACAACCAGAAAGCACTTGGAGAAAGATGGAAAATGGCAGTACGTCGGCCATCTTAGGGAGTCGTTTGGCACCCGTACCAAACATCTGTGGTGCAACCTGTTAACTTCCGCCTCCTCCTTCCAATCCTTTTCCATAAGATAGACTGTTTATCCCCAAAAAAAAAAGAAAAATAATGGTAATGGGGATGTTGAGACTGGCTTGAGGAATACTTGTTCATACATTATTTCAGAGAGTTGATTGTTGCTGTTTAAGAAATGCATGCCAAGAAATCCTGCAAGTGATTTTAGTTTTTGCTTGAGTTGTTTTAATGGAGGAGCTGAATGTTTGACTTCAGAATGCAGCATTGCCCTTTTTGCTCAGTGTGAAAGCCACTTCAAGTCCATTGAAAAGGGAGTCTGTTTACTGTGCCAGAGTCTGGGACACAAGCTGGGCAGAGCTGTCTGGGACCCGACAGAGCCATACTTTGGCTGATCTTCCCAAGCCCAGACACTGTTATGGTAGACAACGATGGTCAACTCATGCAAAGGCTAGGACACTTTGCATAAATTAGCATGTGAACCATGGACGCTGAAAAGCGGCTGGGCAGTTCATTACATTCTGAATTCCTCTTTGGCCTAATTAATGCCGACAGTGATTGAAATGTTTTGGCAGGCTGTGCGGCTATGGTGCCAGGGCATGCTCATTGAGGCAGAATGAAAAGGCACAAGGGCATCAGAGAGTGGGAGGCCTTAATTGAGATGTTGAATTAATTAGACGGTAAAGACGGTATTAGACGGTATCAAACTCTTCTAACTGGCTGGTCAACGCAGAAGGGATGGAGTGAAAACAGGAGTGGATTCAACTTTTTAATGCAAGAAAAGTTGTGTGGACTACAAACAAAATTTGTTGTGGTGATGGGCCATTACTGTGTGGTTCACTGGTGAAACATTGATATCTTCTAAAATAATGTATTTGTTAGGATTGATACCTGCTTATCCATCTAAAGTAATAAAAACTATATTAGAACAGTCAAAACACATACAAATGATGTGTTCACATTGTTTCATTAAATTATCAGCAGTCTGATTCAAACATCTGTTCTTCTGCCTCAGTTAATTTAAAGATAGCCAAACTGCTACCTTTACTTTAGACAGAAGTTGTGATTCCCATACGGAATACATCTCTCAACCACAGGCCAGTGAGGCCTGCAAACAGGTATACTTTTTTTCGTCATTCTTACCTTGATTGTTTCCAAATATCCTGTTGCTGATTGTGCATTTTAACAAAAGCTGAGCTAGAAGAAAACTCCTATTAGTACCTTCAATACGAGTCCATGTGGGTGAGTGGGTCGGTTTTTAACCAAGAACTACAGGAAATGCTTTCCTTTTTCTTTTTTTTTCACACTGAAGTGATGGTTTGACTTTCACAGTCTATCCCCAAGCTGCTGATGATAGGAAAATGGCTGCTCTGTTGCAGAGTATAACGAAGGAATAGTGTTATAAATCCATGACCTTCATCTGAGACTCCCTCAGAATAATCAGCGTGCCAATCAACATATCGCTGACACCGTCATTCACTGTTGCTTCACATAGAGCAGCTCGTCTAGTGGTAAACGTTCAACTTATTAAAGATATCCATGCTGTCAAATGCCCAGGTGCCGAACAAACTGAGAATTTAGTAGACAAAAGCACAAAAAAATACCCATTACAAGTCGGCTTTGGTCCATGATGATCGGCGGAATACGGGGGACGACTGTGAGGGAAAAGACTGAGGTTGGTTCTCTTGTGCGGCTCTCCCCAATATTTGGTGCCAAGAAATGGGCATTGTCTCCGTGCCAAGCTGAATCTCAATGAGACAAAAAGGGGGTGATGTCGTGGATGCAGCATGGCAGAACCCACCACTGAGTGGGGGGAGGAGAGTATTGGCAGCCAAGCAATGAGAGGATGCCATGTCAGACAGGGGCTATGATACCACACAATAAGGTATGGTGGCGTAGCTTGCTGCCAGATGCTCAGTGCAATGTGAGCTAGGTGTTCACACATCTAGAGAAAGGTCCATTGTTCCATAAGCAGACTCTGTCCATATGTAGGACAAGTGGTTATGTTTTGAATGAGCCTGAGGTTTCAGTTGAATCTCATCAAATGTGGTGCGTCCTGTTTGATAAACAAAATTCAGCACTTTAATATGATGGAAAGGCCAACCTTGGTCCACTGTTGTTTGCCCAGAGTCCACATGCAGCATTCAGTGCCTATGTAGGCTTTTTGTGTTTTATTGTCCTGTATCTACTATGTCCTGCTGCATAAACATGAAGTTGAAGTTGAGTTTAGCTCCATCTAGCAGTCTTGACATCTTTATTTAGAACATCATTTCCAAACAAATTGTATTTTCAATTGAGAATCAAAACAGGAGGATACTTTTGGTGTTATCCTCATGGAAAGTCAGATGTTTCTAACTGTCAGTTAGTGTTTGTTCACTTTCTTTTTTTCTTCTATATACTGTATATAATGTATTAAAGGGAACTTACAATGAGACCCCACAATGTCAGTTTAAAGTTCCTTCTTTATTATTGCATATCGGAAGCGTTCTGGTTTCCATTTGTATTCCGACCCATCACGTTTGAGCGGACTGTGGTTGCATGTAGGTAAACGGATTTGATGATTTCACTATTTATTAGCATTTTTAAATTTATTTATCTGCATTCATTTGCAGATGTCAGTTTATACTCCATTCTCGCATTTTAAGTTGCTAATCGGACCTGCTATCCGGATATCTGATGGCTACACCGAAACCCCAGAAATATTGGCCGTTTCCCCTACAGACTGAATCATTGTCAGAGCGATACAGCCGATGGATTACAAGATTGTGCAACCTGTGACAAGGAGCTGAGTTGTGAGCAGCAGATTGTGTTTGTTTAATTTTGAATCATTAGAATCAAAGATTAAAGTTAGAAAAATCTAAATTATTTTTTATTTATTTTCCTACCGCAGTAATCATCTTGTGACCCCCTTAGATTAATCTTACAACCCGTTGTGGGGGTCCAGACCCCAGGCCCAGAGCCACTGGACTACACAATTTAATATCTGGTCCTAATTGGGAGGAAATGGCCCCCTACATTATGTCAGGACAATTATTAGATGGATTGGCTTTGGTTTCAGGGCCTCAGGTCTAATCTCTCCTTTGTTTTTAGCCTCATGAGATGTCAGAGTTACCATGCCATTTTTTTTTAAGATTACATACTGCTGCCCCTTCAACTGAAGCCTAATGCTTGTTGAATAAAGGGAAATGTACAAACATTAACAAAGGTGGTGGGCATTTACTACATTAGAAATATATTTTACGTGTTTTACGAGTGTCATGCAAGTTGACAAAATAATACAAAAATGTTTTACAAAAATGTATACTAAAAAAAAAACTAAAATTCACCATCTAAATGTTTTGGCACTGCTTGTATTATCAGACATAGTAACACAGAAACCATTAAAGCATTAGCTCAAACCCAGGTCTATTGAACATACAGCTACTTGACTGCATAAGTTATCTTCTGTAGGTGTTTATGACCAGTAGTTGTGCTGTGTCTGTCCCACTTTACTTACAGCATCATGATATCTTAATTGCTACCCATTTAATGATTCATCATTATTATGATTCAGTGTATTATAATCTAAGTGCAGTGTATCCGAAGAGCAATTCCACTATCTACTTTTTAAATATTTTTCCTGTTTTACGCTGTGTTAGTGCTTTATTGTGGTTTTGTTTATTGCGTGGTGTTTTATTAGAGTGATGATTAGGCTAGAAGACTGTTGTTTGTGGTGTATATTTTGTCACGAGCTATACGTTTCTGGGCCTGTATATCATATCCATATTCTGCTGTATTTACAGTGAAGTACGACAGATGGGTCTTTACCATACACACAATGACATTCTCAAGAGACTATAGGGTGAAAAAAGTCTTTGTAAGTACTTTTTGTGGTTTGCTGTAGTCAAAGTTATTTAGTTGGTGTCAATACAATGAGTGGCTGGGAATTTAGACGATCTCAGGGGATTGTTTGAAAGTTTGGTCAGTGAGCTAATTGTCATACGTGGCTTGTCACAGGAAACCTGCCAATCCAATATTCCACACATTAAAACAAATGCGAGGACAATGGTGGACCTTCCAGATGTTATTCTCAAGATGGATCTCTTATGGCTTTTTCTTAAAACTAGAAAGGGTTAAAGTGGTAGTTTATGTAAAACGGCCGTAGTCAAAAGAATCAGATCAAATGCTGTTTATAGCCAATGAATCTGTTTTGCAAGCAAACAGGAAGAGCCGAATGTGTACATGCAGTATGACCTGATAAAAAACAACCACCAAAAAAAGAGACTTTGATCCTGGTAACCACAGAGTCACTCCGACCAAGGGGAGGAGAGAAACGCAAATAGCGGAGGATATGGCTTTCTAAACAACATGTCATCAAGCAAGTTCATCTGAGGAGAAATGGGGGGGAGGAGGAAATACGTTATTTTCTCTCTTGCTGCACATCTTTCCCCTTTTTTTTCCCTTCATTCACCCTTTCTGTACAGTACAGTATGCCATAATCTGTTGTTATCACACACTCAAACCCAAACGCTGACTCAACTGTATGCAAACCAAACCACACACAGCTGCACACCAAGTAGCATGCGCCAAAGTGTTAATGCTGTCAGTTCGCAATAATTCTGTTTCATATAGGAGTGTAATTTGTAAAGTAAAACATTTTTGTAAATGTTCCCTAATTTTAAAAACGTTTTTATAGCTTTCGTGCCTCTTGTGGTTAAAAAGCAAACCGAAAAGGCTTACCTAAACCCTCCAATCTTACAATGCAAGCCCCTTCATGTATAGAACAATGCTTGCAACAGAGGGATCTGGTTCATACTGGTTTGTGAACAGGTCTATCAAACTGCAGTATTTAAGATTTGCCTGATTGCATGTGTATGACATATACCACATACTGTATATTTCAAGATGCTTATACAACCCATGTGGGATACTGTTTTCATTTTGTGGTAAAATAAATGGCGAACAGTAGCCACAATAAAGCTGAAGGATATTTTGTGTTGCCTCTGGTGCAGATATCTCGCACCCTCATAGCAACCCTGCAACACAGAAACCAAAATGTTTAATTAAAAAGCGCGAAATGCGTTTTATCTAGAATTTCCTGTTTGAAACTTAGAGGTAATTATCCCTTTTGATGGGGTGAAATTTGTTTGTTCGAGCCACAGGAGTTGTAATGTCTTTAGGCTCCAACTTGCAGTAAACTATACTAAATTGTTGTTGTTTTTACTAGTCTTGTACTTTAAGAGGCAGTAACACACAACCACTAAAATTCATTTTTACTGAGGGCCTGTGTTTTATCGTACATGCAATGTAAACAGACGGCTCATTACAGTAACTATAAACAAATGCTTTGGTCATTATTTCTTAATGCAAGAAACGACATCATTTATTCAACTAGATCCCGGTGTGTCTTGATCGAACAGAAACGCTGGAGATTTAGTCATTGTGTTCGGTGCAAGCAAAGCAGACACGTGTACAGTGTGGAAGGTGACAATAAAAGTAGTGTAAAAGTGCAAAAGAAACAAATAAAGGGAGACCTCAGGACAAAGAGGAATATCAAGGCCGAAACAGAAGCAGAATCAAAAATGAGAAATACCTTGAGGTGAGTTTTTTTGTACAGGTCAGGCTAGTGTTCACACGCAGAAAATTAGGCCATGGTGGCGGCGAAAAAAAAAGGGCGGGTTAGAAAGGAGACAAGAATGCATTTCCACATCCCTCTCTTTCTCCTGCAAGACGAGGGAAAGGCTGAGTAGTGTACCAGGAAGCAACCCAACTTGAGCAGGGGCTGGGGCTTGAGAGCAGTTTCTGGGCCATGCCCTCCTCTCTCCCTGCCCACTTTTGCCCCACTGCCAAGAGGGAGAGACAACAAGGCGAAATGAAGGCAGGAAAAGAAATCATGAAGTCACCAAATTGTCCTATTAAAGATCTGAAATCAGCCCAAAATATGCATACAAGTAAGCTTGAGTTTTGATTTGAAGTGAAGTCAGAGAGTTAATGGGGTTCACTCACCACATAAAGGGACGCAGTCACATGAACTGTAGATGATGTGTCATCAAATAGCCATCTCACTTGACAGTAGGATTAGGGGTTGGGAGGTGGGGGAAAGAAACAGACAGAGAAATAAGCTTGGGTAAAGAAATCAGAAGTGAGTACTTACATGCTGTCTTGTAACAAAACCAAAAGGTTTGACACATTTATCTACTGAATTCAGTGCCAGATATTCCTGAAGCATTTCAGAGCATAACCGTGCAGTAAAGTCTTTTGTCAGCAGTTGGCATGATTCCCAGGTAGTACATGCCTCATAGTTCCCATTTTCGGTAGTCACTCCGGACGTCTTTAGTTGTTCTGCACCTGCCTGTGTTTTTAATCAGATTTTTTGCAGAGTCGATAGAAAACAATGGTAACCACTGAGGCTCTGATTTAATTTGATTGTAGTTGTTAATGGAAACCAGTGTTGACTGTCAACATAACAGACCAAACGAGTGGTCTGGGATGTTTACCACAATACATCCTCAAGGAACAAACTGTGTCATGGAGCTCTGAAGCGAAAATAAGGGCAAGGAAAGGGTCAATCTGTGGGAACAAGCAAATCCAAAGATAAAGTTTTGCGTGCACCATCAGCGAGAAATTCAAGAAAAACACAACAAAAAAATCCAATGTGCGAGTCCTGAATAAAGCACTTTCATTTTCAAATGTGTCCACATCACTGAGTGCCACAGACACTCATTAGTAATTTTCCTCAGGCAGTATCCAAGACAGCTTCCTGTCCGACGTCACTGACTTTTTTTTTCTTTTTTTTTTTAAAGCAAATATGTCCAAATATATTTTCAATGTAATAAAATTAAACTTTCAATCCTTTCTATCCTCATGCAGTCTTCTTTCCAAAACATTTCTGTACATGTTCTTGAAGGATTTGTGGTTTAAATGAAATAAAAAAAAAAATGCAAGCATGAATCATTGTTCTGACATCTCAGGCAGGTCGAAGATAAGGAGAGGAAAGGAGCTGCAAATAAACGTTAACTCTGTGTCTTTTTCTTTCCTCTTTCCGAACACTGAGCTTGTAAAAGTTTCAGCTGCAAGGGTTTGGGCCAACCTCCATTGGCACCGTTTCAAAAGAGCACTGCCTGTTTTAGAAAACGGAGGGGACAAGTCTGTGAAGGGAGCGCTGGCTCTTTGCACTCTCTCTCCCGCCACCCCTCTCTCTCTCGGGGACTCAGTGCAGTGACCGCTCCCAGGACTTTTGCTCTCTGCTCTCAGGGTAATGCCACCTCGTGCCAGCTCAGTCGTTGAGGCGTCTGTTAGGGATCCACGGCAGTGTGGACGCTCAGAACATAGGAAATGCAAGCTACAGCACTATTTCCTGGATACTTTGTCCGCCATTTCAGATGTGTGTCAAGCTCTCACGAGGCTCAGCACTGCTTGTGTTACAGTTCACACAAGGTTCTGGCTGCTTTACCTTCGTTTGTGGCTCAGGGAATCTCATCTAAGCTTCCACGTTGCTTCCTTCTCTACATGTTATAGTGCTCCAAATGTGCATTTTCTTTTCTTTTAAAATGTTTAGTCCTGCAAGATTTACACTGAAAAGAATAATGCACTCAATGATAGAAAATGCACTTGTAGGCTTATGCTCCCAAAACCAATGGTTTCAAACACACAGTAATTTAGCCTTCCCTAGTGTTATTTTCCTATTCAAAGGGTAATCTCGTATAGTGTGCTTACTTTATTGTAAAGCCTCTCTGTGCAGGTGTCACATATGGAGGACAGTTATCTGAGCACTGTGTCTTGCCAGGGGCAAGGAAGGATATCCGTGTGAAATAACATTTGCCAACACAAATGTTTTTCCTACACCTTTGTGCCCAAAAGTTGTTAATAATAATTACAGTACAAAACCTTTTTTTTTTATCAAACATTATCTAAACTTTCTGAAATGAGAGTGAGACAGACTTTCTTCTCTGTTTCCTGCTGGACTAAAAGCTGTGCAAAGTTGTAAACTACTGTTGTCTGTACTTAAGGAACCCACTGACCCTTCACACAGCTATCTACGCAGTGGGAAGGGTGTAAAGATCACACATCCTACTGTAAGAGGTAATAGTCAACTGCTCCTTCTCAAAGGTTATAAAAACACAGCTCTATTTGGAATGTACAGACGGCAGCATACTGTACATGCAGGATGCTGACAAAAACGCATGTTCTTCCAGCTGTTCGATACAATAAACTCTGCATTAATTAGTCCAATACGGTCCTCAGATTATCAATGTGTGTGTATGCAGCTCATCAGTCACACTTTTTAATATCATGTGTTCATGTGCGTGACAGTGTGCATATGTGCAGTGCATTTACTTGAACATCGTTATGCATCTTTCCTAGTGTACTTTTGAGGATAACGTTAGCCTTAATAGTCTGGCACCAGTGTCTGAGGACTCTGACTCTCCACTGGGACCATCCAGTTGAGATCCTGCTTATATATACTGTATATTTATATATATATACAGCAGTGACATCATCAGCACTGACTTTGTGCACTGCATTGTGTTTTTCAAGCCCCGGTCAGTAAGGGTAAGTAATGCATGTATAGCCATATTATGATCCCCTATTATGTTGCTGAGAAGATTTTATTAACAAAGAACAGAGTGAATCAAGGGATGTTCTCAATTTGCTCCTTATTAGATTTGAGCTGCGCAAGCTTTCATGCTGAACTTTTCTTTCAGTGTTGTAGCTTATCTTTTTCACCAAGCTAACCCTTTGGTCCAGTGAAGACCACACGTGTACTAGTCTATATCCTTGACGTTCCACTTCCGGGATTGCTCCAGTGCCGCGGAAAATTCCGCCGGATGCATGCATTTTCCATTTCCTTCCGCTTTCTTTGTGTTGGAATTTTAAATTCTGTGGATTTATGAGGACTATTGTTGACTGCTCCTCAGATCTCTGCAAGGTAAATTGAAACAGCTAGCTAGACTATCTGTCCAATCTGAGTTTTCTCTCGCATGACTATTTTGCAACGGCTCTGTGCGGAGTTTAGCACCGCCCATGACGATTGTGATTGGTTTAAAGAAATGCCAATAAACCAAAGCACGTTTTCCTCCCATCCCTGAATGCTGTGTGGAGTAGCCAGACCCTCCTTCAGCGCGCTTTGGAGGAGGGTCTGGCAAAGCGAGAGTACATGTGTACAAATAAAGAGGAGAGGGACCCTTCACGGGGACTGCACATACTCGGAAGTACATGTATATCTGGAGACATTTTTAATTTGAGTGTTCCGTTGCTTAAAGTTTAAAGACATTTTACTTGACCAGCTACACCTCACAGAAAAACTTCCACTTGTTTAATAACTCTAATAACTTTATGACAGGGAACCTCTAAAACCTCAGCCTCAGTGTTTTGAGATTAATGCTAACATGCATACAATAGTAAAATAAGCTTTATTTATCTCTGTCTACTGTGCAATGACAAATTCAAGTACAAAACATTTGGTCTCAACTACTACCAGAAAACGCTTAGTTATGTTGTAACCTTGGTTTTCTGAGTGAGGAGTCTCTCTCTCCACCATACATATGGAATAAGTAACAGTGTAACTGTTAGTTATACAGGAGAGAAGCCAGTCATTTGAGTTAATGGCAAAACCTTTCAGTCCTCGGTTTTCATTTTGGGACTTTTAAAGGACTATTTTTCCAGTCCTATTTCTTCACTGAAGTTTTCTGTAAAATAGTGTTAAAATCTTGTCTCGATCTCGTGAACCCAATCTCGTGTCTCATCTCGTCTCGTGAGCTGGGTGTCTCGCCACACCCCAAGTAGCGGTACATTATGGATAACAGAAAAGGGTACCGCTGCACATGCTAACATGCTAACATTGGTATTCCATCATGTTAATGTTAGCAAAGAGTTGTTGTACATTAACAGTATCTTAGCTGACATAGAAAAAGTAATGCAAATGAAAACGTAGCCAAGTCTGACAAGTCAGAGCTGAGCCTGACAAGCTGAGTCTGACCCTTTTGATTTCAATAACCACATTGCCTTGCCTCTAGCACCAACCTTAGGCAAATAATGTTTTTCCGCACCAGTGTTAAGAATCGAAAAGTAGTAATCTCGTCTCTCCATTTTATCAGGATCTACAATGTGAGATTGTGAGTTTCATTTTATCTACAACCCAGGAGACTATTTTGCAAAAAAATAGCATCTTTTATAATGAATGGATGACACCTCCTGCCATTGTCTTCTTTTTTTGTACCCTACCTTCCTCAAACAATCCCTCCATCGGGGATAGACCCATTTCACCCTGATTTTCCTGTTTCGTCTTCATTGTTTGTCCTTCCTGAGATACAGGCCCTCTCTGAGTTGATGATTCACCCGGCTTTACAGTGCCACCGGGTTCACGTCCTCAACGACGTGCCATTTCAGCACTCAACCCGTGGGTGAACTAAAATATCATCATCATACCCCCTCCTCAAACACAGGTCACTGCCACTGGAAGCTCTACCTCTATGTATTTAGCATAATTCTTCCTGGCTTAGTGTTTGTACAAGTGCTTTGAATGGTCCCCTTTTCACGATAACTTTGATTAATGTGTTTCCATTTCATTCAGGCTTGTTGTTACAGTTGTTGGTATAGTAAGAGCTGGTTTTACGGCCTCTCTGGTATACTCCTGCTGCTTCTTGTTGCTTCAGCAATGTTTACCATCTTGCTCGCAGCAATAAAACACAACTGACACGAAAATGGATTGAAAACACAGTGGACTGTGAGAAACACACTGTGGATTCTGTCTCTTTAAGATCTTGATGGCTTCTCCTCTGCTCCCTTGAGGTCACTGGCCTTCCTTAGGCCGCCTGCCAACTGCCATGTTACTGTCAAGCATTTGCAGAAATGCCAGCAAAGCCATTAGTCTAGACCCTTTTCAACAGTCAGCAGACTGGACAGCGTGAGCAGCACGGTGATGTGGAGAGACAAAGGCCCTGGCCTTATACAACTACACAAGACATTACTTTTCCTTCTTTATTTCCTATCACATGTGTTATTGTTCACTTCAGCTGTGATTACTCTCCTCCCATCTCCTCTTGTGAGCCCTGAGACTGCAACCAGGCAGGACTGAGATAGGGTTGAGGTTGTAGGAAACCACTTTTACAATGGATAATTATATTTTCTGAACTTTGTTTTGAATATTACCATTGAGGTTTAGTCAGTCATTTTAGAAATATGCAAGTAACAGTACCACCATGGTGCCCCCTGGTGCCTCACAGCTGCTTCTTGCTTGTTTTTTTCTCTCTTGGGGTACAGCAGCATCTGGTGGTTGACTGAGGAAATCACACATTTAATACACTGTATTAACACATTTTTTTTAATCTTTATTGATTTAGGGAAGGTCACATGCCATATTTTTTAACATGATCCTGCTTCACACTCACGCTGAGCTGTTCCATTGCATCCACTGGAGCAAATGATATTAAGGGATCGTACCTGCAGCTGTCAAAGTGAAGAGAGCCTTTCGTTTTCTTCACCCTCTCTAATTTCAAGGCTCATGACGATTGTGCACTTCCATCCTGGTTTGGTTAAAAAGCACCTGAATTAAAAACGCTATCTGTTTTGTTTAAAGTAAAGCTGTTTTACTTTCCCCCAGTAAAGCGAATTTACACACAAGCTGTTTCTTGGGGACCTCCACAAAAATGCTCACAGATGGTGAGTAGCTGATTAGAGTAATCCCAGTTGAAGGGTCGGGCATCCTGGCTGTGTGGTAGTCGACGGGGGGGAACCTGTTGCTTTGTTCATAAAAATCCTCTTAGAACTCGGGTCATGAGCCTGGTGGGCATTCACAAGCTGGATGGAGACAATCACACTCCTGCCTAGAAAAACCACAACATACTTGGTGAGACATTGTATTAATGCATGTTTTTAAGTTCATACTAATACATACCGGTTTAAATGTAGTGATTTGCATTGGATATCCTTTTGTCAGTACACTGTCTTTGTCATGTTTGCTCATTAAGACCAAATTCTGGATAGGCTGTAACCTCTCTACACATCAGCCATGCCCCTCCACAATCACAGTGTAAAAGAGGCCTGGACACAGGACAGGTATGTCAACATTACCACACAACAAGACAGAACTTTACAAATGTTAATGTAAGAATGACACTTTGTACCACGGAGTTCACTGAGTTATGGGAAGCAGAAGATGAGAAGCTTTTGACACTGTCATGGCTGGCAAAAAATGGACACTGGATGGATGGATGGGTGGATGGATGGATGGATGGGTGGATGGGTGAATGGGTGGATGGGTGGAAGGGTGGATGGGTGGATGGCTGGAAGGGTGGATGGGTGGATGGATGGATGGGTGGATGGAGTGTATTGTCTTGTATTTGTATGGCAATGTGTTTTATGTGTGAATGCCAAAGATGAATATTGAAAATAACTGTACAGCAAAAATATGTATGTAGGAAAATTATTTGTTTTGTCTGGGAACATGCTATTTGAGTCTTTTTTTAACCTACTCAGGTTCCAGGTTAGAGATGAAACTATTTGGTTTTTTTTTTATCAATTAGTCGACAGAAAATTTATCAGCAACTTTTTATTACAATCAATGTATTGTTTTTAAGCAAATGTGCCCAAAATGTACTGGTTCCAGCTTCTCAAATGTAAATATCTGCTGGTTTATTTGTCCTTTATGGCAATAAACTAATATTGTTGGGTTTTGGACTGTCGGTCTAACAAAACAAGCAATATGAATATACTTCGATAAATCGATTAATCATGAAAATGATTGACAGGTAAATTGCTAATGAAAGTAATAGTTTTCAGTTTCAGATGTGGGATTGAGATCATATACTTTATAGCAAATTAATGCCTCTCTTTTAGGTAAATTAAGTATTTAGTTGACACCAAAATGAGACAATTATACATTATTTATTTTTGTATGTAATTATACATTAAAAAATAATGGAATTACAGCTAATATCACTACATTTAATTACTAACGTGTTTATAATTTTTTTTGCCTCAGGATTCAAGAGGATATGGATTCTTCTTCAGCCCCACAGCTGCAAGTTCAGGTAGATCTTTTATTTAAATGTAATTTCTACATGAGTGCTAAGTCTGTGGATATCGGACACACGTGATAGACAAGTCTCCCTCCTCCTGAGCCTTTGTTGGTTTCTCCCGTTGACGTGTTTCTACAGAGCAGATGGCTTTACATATAAATCCTATTAACAACTTTCTGCTGATGGAGACTCAGTGAGTACAGGGCTTTCCCACTCTTTTATTATCTCCACTGAGAAGTCTGCTTTTTTATTTTCTAACCTCTAAAAAGAAGTGGTAGAGCAGAAGTCAGAGGCCACGCCATGTCTGCAGAGAAGGTAAAAGGGAGGGGTTGTGGTTTTGTGGATTTATTTTATTGACTACCAAATATAATCTGATTACATGTGTGATGATGACATGTAATGCTATTTGAAGAGAGACCTAAGGGATACAAGTTACTTTGATAAGAGTCAAATAACACTTTTTGCTGTCATACAATAATATTTACAGTTGCACTGTCCACGCAGAGTTTAGAGATGGGAAGCAATGCATCCATGAGACATTTTTCAATCTTTTTTGCCAGACATTTTGCCTTCTGTTTAGTTAGTAATGTAGACTACTTCAGGTACTTAAATCTAAATCACATATATTTAGAATAATGATTATGTAAACACTAATCTCTGACCCACATGTGAGATAACTGCTCTGTATACCAATGCCAGCATGGGAAGTATTTCATTAGCGTAAGATCCACCAGAGACAATATTCAGACATGACTTCAAAACTGGAAAGCATCTCTCTAGGCAGCTAGCCTGGACAGACTTTATATCTGACATTATGTCGCATCTCGATTGATGATTTCCAAGTTTATGGCACTCGTCTGCTGAGCAATGCATCTGCAAAAGCATGAATGGTGGATTGAAGACATGTAATCCAGCTACCCAAACCACTTATAGTGCTACTGGGGTGACGTCCAAACCAAATGCAACAGCATTTCCTTTCTAATGCAATTCCCTTTTTATAATGCCTACTCCGTTTACTTTTAGTATATGTATCAACAATTAATCTACTTGCAGAGACTAGGTCAAAAATCTCAATTCCTTTTACGCACTATTGTAGGTGATTACTGAATCATCATTTTATAAATGTGTTTGTTAAATCCAAATCCTCCCAGTGAATTGCAATAATTTTGCAATCTATGTGTCATCCAGAATTTACAAAGCAATGCATAAAGGTCACTATTTCAGTTTCAGATACATTATTTAAAAAAAATTAGCTTTGATTACAGTTATAACCAAGCATTTGAAAATGCTAAAAGAAAATCTAATGATTTTTGAAAAGTACAGCAGACAGAAATTAACAAAAACTTATTTTTTTCAAATTGTTTGTAATTTTGTGTAATTCTACAAAATATACACAGCAGAACAGTACAAAAGAAAAATATAATAAACAAATATGATCCTTTGGGTAGAGTGTTATATGACATTGGACAACTTTAACACAACAATTGATTACAATATGACAAATGTCAAATGTGCTGCTGTAACTCTGAGTTGTGGATTGTCTGAGAACACAAATAGACCTCCATGGATGCAGGATCTACATCTAATAGGATTACCTTTCCTGTCTTCACCGGCCGCAATCACACTGACCTCCTTCTCTGTGACTTGTTGTGTCAGTGACACGTTGTTCCTGTCGCTTTGTACTTTAGTCTCCAGACTCCTCACACAAATACATCTTGGTTCTCTTTTTATTTATTATAACATAGATATATTTGATTGTTTTATCGTATTCAAACATACTCATATAGACAAATGTATGTAAGAATGCAATGAATTGGGGGGGGGGGGTCGGAGGACTAAGGGTCAGGGGTTTGAGACCCCTTTGGACTTTTCCATAAGCTTGCGTCTAAACGGCCAAGATGAAAGG
Source organism: Perca fluviatilis (assembly GCF_010015445.1). Classification (NCBI taxonomy): domain Eukaryota; kingdom Metazoa; phylum Chordata; class Actinopteri; order Perciformes; family Percidae; genus Perca; species Perca fluviatilis. Next base: position 25,924,958 of record NC_053115.1, read on the forward strand.
TTATATTTTAGGTGATGTAGAAAAAAAATAGCAAATTGGAGAGAATATTCACGTTTATTTTGGATACAGAACAGACAAGAGAACAAGAAAGAGTCAATAAATACATTTTCTGGCTCTCATTATTTTGTCTTTGGTGGTTAACTCATGTATTTTTTTCAGAAAAGTAATTGACTTGCCATCTTGTGTCTAATATGTGTGATGTGAAGTGTGTTTCTGATTGTGACCTCGTCCTATAAACGCTAAAAAAAAGACCCTTTTTTGGGTCTTCCAAAACTGTATTATCAAAAATAGCAAAAGATGATTTGATTCAAGAAAATGCTTACAATATAAATACACGCTGATATCAGCAACTGAACATATAGCTTTACCAGAAGCTTTTACATTATCAATATGACATATACGACTGTCTTACTGAACTGATGTTAGGGTATTTTTTATAACATTGCATGTGGACCATTGAGCATTAAATTAGTAAGTTACTGTATATATTTTACTAGAACAATGATATTGATAGCTGTACAATACAATTCTTTCTCTTTTGCTTTCTGGCCCTTGCTTCCCTTCACATCTGACTTTGCAATGGTGAGTTGTTATTATTATATATTTAAATGCTGTTATATTCCAGGATTATTTTTTATGTCTCCCAGTTTTCATTTTGTTCAGTCCCTTGTCATCTTTTCTCTGATCTCCTGTCCTTCTTCCACGAGTCTCACCTCTAATCTGTTTTGGATCTTTTAAAGAAAATCCATAGAAGCCAAAAAAGAAGAAAGAAGAGACAAATGGCACAACAGAAGCCAAGCCGAATGCAAAAGAGGCCAAGCCCAAAAAAACAAAGACGAAGAAAAGTGAAGATGTATCCGATGAGGACAGTCCTGCCATCCAAAGTGAGCAACTCTAAAGTGATGATATTTCTATGATATTTTAAGCATTTCCTACAAAGCCCGCAATAACAAACTGATATTTTGCATGTATCTCTAGCTCTACTGTGATATACTATCACCACTGCTGTTTCCTTATCAACATTATAGATGGAAAAAAGGTGAAGAAAAAGAAACCAGAAAAAGATAAAGACGAACCAGACAAGGACAAAGAAAAGGAGAAAGAGCCAAAAAAGAAAGCCAAAAGTGCTCCAAAAAAGAAGAAAGGTATGTCATTAGTGACTCTCTGAGTTTTAAAATGAAAACCTTTAAGGCCTAACTCTAATTAAATACCATACAAATAAACTCTTAAATCAAATGTAATCATTAAAACAAAACATAAGTCTTCCGAATATGTTTTCCGTCTTTGCAGGTTCAGGCTCAGATAATGACGACGATGATGATGATGAAGACACCCCCAAAAAGAAGACTAAGAAAAAGACAACAAAGGACAGCTCTGAAACGTCTGCCAAAGAAAAGAAATCTAAATCCAAAGGTATGGCAAGAAGCAGGAAAACAATTTTCTAAAGGCATTAACAGTGTAATTAATCTAAACAACAGTTATGAGACCAGACTCATGTTGTTAAGAGGATTAAATGTTTTTATTGTGTAATAGTGATTGAATGGAAACACTGACTTGGTAGCAGGGGCAACAAAACACGGCAGTCAAGGGAGTAGCTTGCCCTTAAGTAATTAACTGTGGAAAATCTCATCAAATTGTTGCAACGGTCAAATTCTGATAATGTCCTCTTAATTCTAAATGTACAGTTAAAAATCGAAGGTTTTGGCCAGACTCCTCTGTAGCACTTTGTAGAAAATTCGCTTTGCAGGAGGTCTGGAGAAAATGATGTTAGACGCTTCCAAACTGTAGAACACATTCTCAGTTAGTATAACTATATACGTAATAATTAGAAAACACTGATTAGCCAACAAGCTTGCTAAATTACAACTATGGTGAGAAATAATGAAAGACTTTGAATGACTTAATGAACCTTGAGTCTTTTTCCAGCTTGAGAACTAAAATGAAAGAGGGATGTGAGGTCATGGTGTTCTCCACTTCAGTGACTCAAAGTTTTGGTACATACCAAGGCTGTTTTGTAGGTCCCAATTTTTTACGCTTAAAGGGTAACTACCGTTTTATTCCACCTGGAATTTATATATAATATTTTCCTATGTTGTTGTGACTACTGATGAGAACAACAATCTTTGACATTGGTCCAGTATTAAGCAAGATCGCTGCAGTCTGCAGCGGTGGAAAAGCTACAATGTAAGGCCAATTGTCCAGCTTGTATTTATGTTCAGAAAAGTGCTTGTTTTGCTGCTGACAGGCTCAGATTAATATTCTAAGTGTCTGACAACATTATGGAAAGGATTTCTAAAGTGGTTGACCTTTCTGTTAAAGAGTAAGATCCTTTTTTTAAACATAAAAGCATCTGCGAAATTGCGTTCGCTAAAGCCACCAGACTCCATGTAAATAATCGTAAAATTCACTTAATTCAAAGTCGACAGAAACGACATAAAACTATGAAAAGCCATTTTAGGTCGTCTTCTCGACCTTTCTGCTTAAACAGAAAGGTCTTAAATAAGTTTTTTAAAGGCCTAGCTCTGTAGGGATCCTTTCCATAATGTTGTGAGACACTTAGAATAATAAACTAAGCATTTCAGTGGCAAAATAAAGCACTTTTAGTGGACCAAATTTTGCAGCCTGGCCTGTGGCTGCCAGTTACAGCGTTCACGCCTCAGCTGTACTTTGTGTTTTGTTCTAATTAGCAAATGTTAGCATGCTCGCACATAAAACTGAGATGGTGAATATGGCAAAAATTATACCTTCTAAACATCATCATGTTAGCATTGTCATTGTGAGCATGTTAGTATGCTAATGTTAGCAGTGGTGTAGTCTAATGTATCATAGTGGGTATACTGTACTGTATATTGGCCTATATATATGGGCCAGAATCTGCCTTTTGGGGAAGGGGAGGCATATCATAGTGGGGGAGGTCTGGGTGTCCTCCCCCAGGGAAGTTTTGAGCGTCAGCAACTTCATTTTGGTTGCATTTGGATACGCTTTAATGCACCAATTTACAGTGGAAAGCCTATGCGAAGAAAAAGAACACAGATGACAATTCAAAATATATCAAACACATAATGGAAAGTATGTTGTTGCATGTCATTGGGCATTTTATATGTAGGTATATGGAAATCCTGGAGCTTTCTTAGTGGGTACACTGCGTATACCTGCGTATCACGTAGACTACACCACTGAATGTTAGCATTTAGCTCAAAGCACTGCTGTGCCAAAGATAGATAGATAGATAGATAGATAGATAGATAGATAGATAGATAGATAGATAGATATATTTTTTTTATTGATCCCAAAAAAATGGGAAATAATGGTGTTGCAGCAGCAAAAATATCAGACACACAGCACACATACAGAGTATACATTAAATTATAGGAAACAATATACATTAAATATATTAGTACAGCTTTACAGAGCTGATAGCATGGCTTTAGACCGGTCAAGTCTTAAACATTCATTCAGTGCACCGGAACAAAAATATGTTGGCACTAATGTCACTAATTATTGAAAAAGAAAAACTAAAAGAACATGACAGACCTGTCTTTTACAGCGGAGAGGGAAAACTTTTGTGTGTAGCTCATTATTCCTTTGACTTGACCTACAATCAAGTATCAGTGCAGATGCAGAGATATGACCTGATTATCACATCAACGCTTTGCTAAGAGTGTTGCTGCTCTTTTCTATGACTTTGGTTGGATTATCTCCAGAGCTTTTGCCTCTCAGCTTAATTGAACCTTTCTCCACCTCACATCAGCTGTCAGTCATTTCAGGAATACCTGCTGTAACTTGTGTTTGTGGCTCCCTGCTCCTCCTGTAAAGGAAAGCCAGGTGCTCTGTTAATGGTGGAAATGGATTTAATTATATCATTAATAGCTATGGCAATGTGTTATATAACTGCTATAGCTAGTCTTTTTTACAATATCAGTTTTGTGTTTGTTGTGTTGTTTTTGTGAATTGAGAATTCTCTTTTATTTTAAGTCACTATATATTTAGTTGACAAAGGGTTTGGGGACGAAATGGCACACACTGTATGACTAGTTAACGTTTAGACGAACAAGGCAAAGCCATTTTTACCTGTGACTAGACATACTCGACTAAAGTGCTTACCTAAGTAGAGTTTTAACCATATTCTTTCATTTCCTAAAGTTCATCAATGCCAAAACTATACAGGGAGCAGAGACAGCTTTGAGCAGTGACCAGTCAGCAAGTCAAGATATGAGTTAAAGGAATACGCCACCCTTTGTTGAAATTGGGTTATTCACCATCTCCTCTATATTTATATAGGTGGGCAAACGCATTTTTGTCTCACTGCATGCATTGTTTTAGTCCGGCGCCGCTAGCTTAGCTTAGCATAATGAATGGAATCCTTTGTTGCCATTAGCATGTCGTGAGTAAAAATGCCGCGGAGCCCCACCAAGCCCCACGGATCTCAGTCAGGGCAGCGGCATTTGGTTGTCCAGCAACCCAGAAACAGTGACTTTGTGCCGGCAGCAGAGCCCCGCGGGCTGCCAATATCTCTGTGCCCGAGTAGCAGTGCTTCGGCTGTAGCCTACTTCCACCCAATATAGTCCCAAGTCAATATCTGCCTAGGAAATGGTCTAGTCTTAATCTGCATTGCTGTTTTTACTCGTTGTGAATACGCAGGCCACAAGAAGTATTTAGGTTTCGTTTTTGTTGTTGTTGGGGTCACTTTTACTCACGAGATGCTAACGACAACAAAGGATTCCATTCATTACGCTAAGCTAAGCTAGGACTAAGACAATGCATGCACTGAGACAAAAATGCATTTGCCCACCTATATAAATATAGAGGAGACGGTGAATAACCCTATTTTAACAAACGGTGGCGTATTCTTTTAATGTTGGGACATCTTGGAACACGTTTTAAGAGGAAGTGTTAATGTAATCAAGGTTTTGAGGATACAAAACGTGTGCCAGACTTTGTCAAAACAGCTGGAAGAAATAGTGAGAGCAAATTTCAAACACACGCAAAAAGCTGCCCTTCCAAATCTGTCCCGGTCTTAAATCCTTGCTTGCAAGTTGATCACAGTTTGATTTAGTTTCTCCACTGTCTAATACACAAAGGAATGAGATTTACATGATTTGCCTTTGAAAGATTAAATTCTTCAGTGTGTGCTCACATGATTCTACGTGTTAGGTATCACATTCAAGGACAGATAGCATTTTTCAAATTTTATTGATTTGTCATTTTTCAGAGGACAAGGACTCTGATGGAAAAGAAAAAAAGTCCAAGTCAAAGGAGAAGGACAAGAAGAAAGAACCAGCTTCATTGTTCCAGATAAAAGGAGAAAAAGACTCAAAAAGCAAGAAGAAAGGTGATTGCATTTTGATAAGCCTAGTCTCGCATTTCAGACCTTCCTCCACAGCGCTGCGGAGGAGAGTCTGGCTAGTCCAAAAACGTGCTCTGGTTAATTGCCATTTCTTTAAACCAATCACAATTGCCTTGGGCGGCGCTAGGCGCCGGACGGAGCCACGGTGCCTCTGCAAAATAGCCTCGGGAAGGAACTTGTTTTGGTGGAACGTGTACGTTGAAAAGTTGTGTTAGTCGTGCAACAGAAAACTCAGATTGCACAGATAGTCTAGCTAGCTGTCTGGATTCACCCTGCAGAGATCTGAGGAGCAGTTAAGCATAGTACTCATAAATCTACCGGAGTTTAGAATGCCAACACAAAGAAAGATTGAAAAAAAATGTCGGCAGTACCTGAACAATCCCGGAAATGAAACGTCGTCGATAGAGACTATGATAAGCCTAACTGACAACACTCAAATGGTTTGCCCATTGAACCTCCTTTATTGCAAATGGAAACTTGCATCTTAGCTGACTTAATAGTACAGCATGCATCTTCTGTTTGCTTTATTTTAGACAATTAACTGTGTCTTGGTAAGAGTTCTTACCAAATTCAACCAAAAGTTTTATCTGTACACCTATCTCTTGAGCAGCTGCCAAATCAGACAGTGATGAGAGTGAAGAGGAGACAAAGTCAATCAAATCAAAGAAGAAATCCACCGCCGGCTCATCATCCTTGTTCCAAATATCAGGAGATAAGGACAAAGACAAGAAGACAAAGAAGAAAGGCAGGTTCACCAGTGCATTTGTCCTCCTTTTGAGTCGCTGACAAGTATCTAACCATCTTTGTTGTATGTTTCAGCAAAGGCAGAAGAGAGCGATGATTCTGAAGATGAAAAATCCAAGAAGAAAAAGGGCAAAGGGAAGAAGAAAAAGGTATCTCAAACCTCACAATTCACACATAATTAAAAAACAAACATTTTAGTAATTTAATGTCACACAAGCAAACCAACAGTTCATCAACAGATTAAACATAAACATTTTCATGCTTTGTGAGCAGGTGAGATCTCCATCACCTGAGATTGAGTTTGACAACTTGGAGAATTTTGTGATGGATCCGGCTCCGCAGGGCGTGACCGTCAAATGCAGATTGACTCGAGACCAGAGAGGGGTGGACAAGAGCCTCTACCCTCTGTATTACCTCCACCTCGACAACACAAAGAAGGTCAGGGATTTCCTCTTTATTGCAGATAGATATTGATAGATAGATAGTTTTGGAATGTAGCAGATATTTGTATCCATATGTTTTGCAATCACAGCAACAGTAAATTAGTACATCAACAAACCAAAACACTATTAAATAAGATGAAAAAGAACTCTGTCAGTAGTTCCATTCATTTAATTAGTTCATTTAGCACTGAAATGAACATTGTTAGGGTTTTGTGTATAATAGATTTTACTCTTTCTTTAAATGTAACAGGAATATTTCACTTTTTTTCTCTTTGTAGACCTTCCTGTTGGCTGGGAGGAAAAGAAAGAAATGTGCAACTTCAAATTACCTCATTTCCATTGATGCCACAGATTTATCCAGAGGTGGAGAGAACTTTGTTGGAAAGCTGAGGTACACTGCAAAAATAATTCATTCATTCATTCATTCATTCATTCAATATTCAATCGAAATGTGTAATATCAGACAAGTATTAATTTACCGTGAGTTTTTAAATGATTTAATATATTATCTAGGTCCAATTTAATGGGGACTAAGTTCACCATATTTGACAACGCTCTGAATCCAGACAGAGCTCTTCCAGACTTGTCTAATGCACGGCAGGAACTAGCAGGCATCATTTATGTAAGTTATTAGACAGCTCATCATAAATTATCTACATTGAATTTCACGAATAATGTTTTAGGGTACATTTGATTTAAAAACAAAAGTCGTAATATTTGACAATCATCTTGATTTTAATTATTTCTGTCATCAGGAAACAAATGTCTTAGGGATGAAAGGACCCAGAAGGATGACGGTTGTCATTCCAGGAATGGACAAGAACAATGAACGAGTGCCTCTCCGACCACGGAATGTGAGATACGTTTTTTTGTATTTTTTGTTGTATTGCTTTGAGTAGAACATAAAAACTGCAAAATGAATAGAATAAAATGCTGACTAGACCAGGTCACCAGGGTGTTACATCAGAAAGTGTCATTTTATATTTATTTAAAAGTGTGATTATGAAGTAGGCATCTTGAACTGTGGTTTTTTTACTTCATGTGCATGAAACCATCAGATGACCCATTAGCAAAATCATTTCCAAAAAAAAAGAAATCCCACACTTTTTTCTCTGTGGAAATGGCTCTTCGGGGGAATTAAAGGAGGAGATACAAAGGAGACAAAGCAAGTGGTTGCTACCCATTTCATTACCAAATTAGGCATCCCAGAATCCCCCGCTGCTATGCACAATGTCATCAAATGATATCCATACTGCTTACAGCTTGATTTATGATATGTTGTCTGTTTATTATGAGAGGAACACAAGTCCAAGATGTAAAATCATATGACACTTTGCTGGTGTTTTTTTCGGACTTTTGTTTTGCCAATTCTTGGCAGGACTGTGACGGCTTGTTGGTAAGGCACCAGTATAGAAAGATGGACAATCTGATCGAGCTTCACAATAAGACGCCTGTGTGGAACGAAGAAACTGCGTCTCATGTTCTCAACTTTAACGGCAGGGTCACCCAGGCCTCCATCAAAAACTTCCAGATAGTCCATAGCAAAGACGGTGAGTATTGTCAACCAACAGTTTAAATCTATCGATGAAGACAAACACTTCAGTTTTGTCGCCACTAGATGTTTAAGCTATAGTGCGTAGTTTCTGTCTCCCCCATGAGGAATTCAAAGTAATGACAACAACACTGTCGGCGCGTCCACACGATACAGCCTTCCGTGTGCACGCATATTTAGAAATACCACCCGTCCTGTGGTAGTTTATTAGCTGGTCACAAAAAACGACATACATACTTACTTTGGTCAATTCAGAAGAAATTTGGACCCAATTAGAAATAAGTGACACATTAAAAGCGGTCAGAAAAAGAAGTTGTTGTTGCTATTATCAATCAATCACAATGTATGTAGACTCACAGAGCCGCTAGCATGGCTGTAGACTCACAGAGCCGCTAGCATGGCTGTAGACTCACAAAGCCGCTAGCATGGCTGTAGACTCACAAAGCCGCTAGCATGGCTGTAGACTCACAGAGCCGCTAGCATGGCTGTAGACTCACGAAGCCGCTAGCATGGCTGTAGACTCACAAAGCCGCTAGCATGGCTGTAGACTCACAAAGCCGCTAGCATGGCTGTAGACTCACAAAGCCGCTAGCATGGCTGTAGACTCACAGAGCCGCTAGCATGGCTGTAGACTCACGAAGCCGCTAGCATGGCTGTAGACTCACAGAGCCGCTAGCATGGCTGTATACTCTTTGTCTTGTTTCATGTATAATAGTCTCGCTTTGCCAGACCTCTCCTCAGGTCTGGCAACACGAGGATACACTCCTGGATAGGAGAAAAAACATTCTAGGTTTTGGCATTTCTTTAAAGCAATCACAATCTTCTTGGGCGGCGCTAAGCTCCGGACACAGCAAGCATGGCTCTGCCAAAATAGTCTAGGGAAGGAATTTGTTTGGCAACCTGCAAAAGAAAGCGCCACATACAATATTAAATGAAGTTAACTGTTAACACAATACAGTAACGTAAGCTATTTTAATTTGCTCTTACCCGTGTATCGCTGTGTGTATTTTGTCCATTGCAAATCGGTCCCAAAACGTCCCAGTAAGATAGTAAATGCCGTAAACATATTCTTTGTAAATCTTTACAATCATTCCGGACCAAGCAGGCCTGCCCTGTTGCACGATTCAAATTTTCTTCAAAACTTGCGATTTTCAGCATGTAACGTTGCTCAGAGGTTCCGGTTAATGTTCCTCAATGCGACTGGTGTTTAAATTAAACACAAAGAAAGCAGAAGGTGAGGGACATCTGGCGCAACTTTCACTTGGCATTTCATTACTTAATGTTATCCTATAATATTTTAATTTCAACAAATGAAAATTCATTCTTTCATATCTTGCTATTTAAACGATTCCTTGCCTTTTACAGTGGACTACATTGTGATGCAATTTGGACGAATAGCTGATGACATTTTCACGCTGGACTTCAAGTACCCGATGTGTGCCGTGCAGGCCTTCGCCATCGCTCTCTCCAGCTTTGATGGCAAAATTGCCTGCGAATAACAGAAAGATCTTTGTCTAATTTTCTACTCCCACTGAAACCAGTATGCAACACGCCCACAACCACGTCACAACAACTCTTTGGACTCGCCTATAACACTTCCTGTGATAGACAGCGATAACGAATGATGGTTCCTTGAACGTGACCATCCCTGCTGTTGCGCTGTCAACTTTATGGGCGTGGGATTCAATCTGAGATTGCACAACACGGCACAGGAGAGTCATGGTTTCTCTCCCGGTAATTAAGTGGAAACCTCTGAATTTCTGTTAATCACAGACACACATTACTTGAAAGGACTTCAGTGACTGGAGAGAGTTAAGTTATTTTTTTAAGGGGATGATGGTACACCTTGATGATGAAAGTTACGAACATCATTAAAAGAAGTTCAACTGTGTGTTTTGGCTTTGTTGTGCTGTATCGTATTGCTGTTTATTTAATATACCAATAAACCAGTTATCAGGCATTGTTAAAGTGGCATACACATAAGTGTCATATTTTGAAATATGAAGGTCTTTAGTTTCTGGTGTTTGTGATTGTGATTTTGTGACTACACATTCAATCAAAGAATAGTTCCCTGCCCATCTCAGATGACTTGTGCTCCTGTAGTTTTTTTTCTATTATGTGTTTTTTGGTTCCAACATTTTGTAAAATGTATTCTTTTCTGAACACTGCCTTTGTTGCATTTTTAGGCTTATTGTTATATTATATAATAAAGCATGTGAACTTTTGAACTTGTATTTGTATTAATTGCACTTTTGTTTGTGTCTACTGCCCAGGGACTATAGATGGAAATAAGCTTGCAGCTAAATCTAGTACATCTCTTCTCCTAGTATGAGTTTAATGTTTTTGTACATAGTACGTTCCTGACAAATACATTTAATAAACTAAACTAATAATTTCCCTTGAAGTCAACATTTTGTAGGAATATATGTTTCTGTCAACTTTTTCTTGTTTCTCACTTACTAACTTTGTAGTGACCGTGGCCCAAAATGCTTAAAAATTAAAATAATGCAATCAAAATTAATGGATTTTAGGCATCCGGTAGTTAAGTGATGCATTGGATCAGAGAGCTTTATTGCACTTCATCCCCTTCTCTCTCCCCCTGTATGTGTGCTGCCATTTTTAAGACAAAAAAATCATCCCCAATACCTGTTTAAGGCCCTGTACTGTAGGTGTTGGTAACCTGTTAGAACAGTTATAAAATAAGTTTTATGACAGAATCATCTTCTATGAGCCAGCAGATTGCTGCAGGTTTTGAGAGACACCCACACAGTAGTTGTCTGACATGTTGAAGAGGAGAGCTTCACTTGGGATGAAAAACCTGTTTAAGCCGAGTGCCTTGAGAGGTGTGTATTCTGCCTGAACCTGCTCAGGCAGTTGTCCAAACTCGCAGCTTAAATGAAGCCTGAAGCTGGCAGCTCTTCTGGACAGATGCTGTAAGGTGAGTTATTTTTCCCTCATTGTCTTTTTCTGTAAAAGTGCTCATATTATGCTTTTTGGCTTTTTCCCTTTCCTTTATTGTGTTATATGTATCTTTTTTGTGCACGTTATAGGTTTACAAATTGAAAAAGCCCAAAGTCCACCCCAAAGGGACTTACCATCTCCAACAGAAAACACTGTTCACAAACTGCTCCAAACAGCCTTCCGTGACGAACGTGTGTCACTTTGTAACACATGTTATAATGCTCGCCTAGCTGCAACACCCTCATACTCTGCTTCTGACTGGGTAGTAGTCCTTACCTAGCTACTTTGCATGTGCGACTCCCAACAAAGATGGAATTGAAGTGTGATGCCTCATTCTGTTAGCCTGGTCCTACCAGACTCTCGTACGTTTCATTTGTACAGAGAGTCTGGCCTCTCTCCATTGACAAGTGTTAACTTCCTTGAAGGCGGGTACTCTGTTGAAGTTTAAAACTATTGGATCTGCCCAGAGCCACTCTGGATCTGCCATAACCAATCGCTAACGTTTGGTCGAAGGGGGAAGGGGAAGGGGGAGACGACCACAACTATCGGCTTAGCATCGCTAGCGTTCACCTTAGCCAACTCCTTCACCACTAACGGAGCGAGCTAGAAAATCAAACTTTTCCCGAACCCCGTGGGGAGGAGGGCCACAACATCATGGCCACCAACACAACTCAGCAAAGATTGTTCTTGCTCGGGTTTTAATTTCTGGATATTCGGCAGCGTTGCCACAACAAACCAAATGGCTTTGCTCTCATCTTTCTCTGCCGCCATTACGGAACTACAACTCTCAAACTAGCACACAACCTCAACGTCATCGTTCTCAGCCACTCGGTCGGAGAAAACCCAAGAATATACCGCAAACCCAGACGGTGTACTGAAGGAAAATGAAAATTGAGCGGAAGTACATTGGAGGGCGGAGCCAGGCTATCACTCTGTAGCTAAAACAGAGAGCACAACACACTCCTGAAAACAGGAGCTGCAGCAATGTGCAGAACAACAAAAATATGGTGTTTTTTGAAAATTAAACCATGTAAACCTATTCTGATATAACCTCTAAATACAATTATGAACCTGGAAATGAGCATAATATGAGCACTTTAATTCCTAGAAAACAACTGCCAAGATCACTGTCGTAATTCTTACACTCTAACCTGAAACGAATTACAGCACTTTCTTAAAATCAACATAATTGTGCCTCTTGGACAATTTAGAAATCTGGTTTTAAGCCTGCAAACTTCTACTTATAACTGCTTTACATAATTGTATTTTCTTTTGCATCACTATTATCCTAATTTATTTATCAAATAATTTTCCAATTCAGAAAGTTTTATTGTCTTTCTGTGAGGTTGAATTAATACAGTAAGTGCATTTAAGAGTGAGTGGTTTTGTTTACACCATCTGCATGGACAGCAGCTCTGCTTTTAGTGGCTCAGTACTGTTCGAATGTTGCAACCATGCTGCTGACCAACAGAAGGAGCTGTTTCTGGATGGACATGGTCAAGGTCCAGGTTTATATTGTTTATAGTGATATAGACATTCTCAATAGTGAAAAATACAATGTTTGTAAGAAAAGTGCAGTGGTGGAAAATAATTACTAGTACATTTACTCAAGTAATGTCCTCAAGAACACTTTAGAGGTACTTGAGTATTTCTATTTGATGCTACTTTATACTTCTACTCCACTAGCTTTACATTTCAGAATTAAATATTTTACCCTTTTACTCGTATCTGATCTATTTAGTTACTTTGCAGACTCAGATTATTAAAACCAAATATAATGAACAAATGAACTATAAATTACACAACCTGGCAGCATTCTGTATATTTGTAAAGATAAGCCCCACCTTTACCAGCTGTAACATTAAAGTAATGTACATATAAAATGTATCAATAATTATAGTCCAGTCATTTAATCTATATTATTCTGAAATGGGTCATTCTGCATAATGAATATATATTTATGCTGATACCTTTGTACATTTTGTAACTCTTTGAATGCATGGCTTTTACTTGTAACAGAGTATTTCTACACTGTTTTACTTAAGTAGAAGATCTGGGTACTTCTTCCAAACACTGGAATAAAAGTATCAGTATTTGAAAACTGCTCCCATGTACTTCAGTTGAATCAGTTATCAATTGAGTTATTCCCTAACCCTAACAGACTGGTGGATGTGTACTGAAGACTGGTTTTAGGGCAGGAAGCTGTGTTGGGTGGGCGGGGCCTGGAGTGAAGTCACTGCCCCCCAAGCTTGTTGATTGACGCGCACCAATGGCTCCTCCTTGCAAGTCTTTTTTTTTCCCCTCCCCCTTCGTTTTCCAGTGTAGTGCGTTGATTTCATACCAAAGTCATACTTAACATTCCACTTATACTGTCAAACCTCTGAGAAATATTACGGAAAACAACAAGGCGCCAAATTATAATAAACTAACTAAAGTGACCAGCGAGTTTCAGTGAGAGGAAGAAGGTGACTGCCAGAATAATAAAAAAAAAAAGGTAAGTTCTCCAGTAATGTTCCCTCTTTCTGTTGGAGCCTTTTTTTTCTGGGTGAGTTTTTTCATGCCGCTTGTCTCGGTGAAGTTTTCAGATCATTGTCATTTTTTACATTTTTCCGTGGAGCTCCCTGCGTTGGGAGGGAAGAACACATTTGCTGATTGATAGTCTATTGTGTTTGACTTTCCCAGTGTGCAGGGATATCTTTGACAGGCTCTGTACAATCATATTTCCACCGGTAGTCCCGCTCATTGACACACACACACACACACACACACACACACATACACTATTCCAAAAAAGAAACACAAAGCGCCTCTTTTGACAGCACAGCAGAGAAGTGGGGCCAATATGTTTTGTTGTCTGTCTCGCACAGTTCATACCTGGATCATCCGACTCTTCCAGCCTTGTTCCTCAAGAGGAATCCAACGATTTTACCTACAGGCACAGAAGAGAGAGACAAGCAAAGACGATTTGGGAGGAATACACAACTTCAGTCTGGTTTGGACCTCTGCAACCCAAAGGTAAGAAAAGTTCCTGATTTGTCAGCATAGTTAAATGAAGGGGGAAGCAGCCCACTCCTTTTCGCTCACCAGAAAACAGGAATTTATTTGACAAAGAAGAAGAAAAAGACAAACATTTTACAAAGAAAGACAACTCGTATAAATCTGTTTTAACAAAAATGTAGCTACATGCAGGCTACATTCTCTTTAGTTTTTTTTGTGTGGCAGTGATGAGATTTTAATTTAATACATTTCCATTCTCACAACATTTTCATCTCTTTTAAAGACGGGCATCTTTTTTCAAGACACTCATTTATAAAATAATATAATTTTACTCTCTTGTTGTTTTTAGATTAGAAAACAAAACTTTAAAACAGACAGGATATGAACACAGAATACCAGCAGATTTACAAATCTACAAACAAATGGCAAGTATAAAGTAAAGCCAGTGTGTAGGCTTGGAACTACACTTCTGCATACCAAAAGGATTTATGTTACATCACTGCTATTATGTCGATATTTAGACCAGACCTCCTGTATTAGTTTATAAGCTGATCACAAAAAAAAAAACCTACATGATTATTTCTTTTGACTTTTAACATTTGACTTTTGTCAATATAAAAGAAATTCTGAAGCCATAAGAAATAAGTCACAGATAAGCAACATTTATGTATAAAGAAATAGGCTTTTGTGACTGCTTACCAAGAATTACGGCACAAACATAATGTCCTTTGTATTGATGAATAGTATCTTCATTTTTTTTATTTATTTCTAATAACGTTAGCATGCCATGATTTAAATTTTAAGCAGATACAGTAAATATTTAATTTCTA